>NC_056744.1:871787766-871955266 GCF_019279795.1 Protopterus annectens
ATTTGTGTTGTTATAACTTCAGGTAAGGCTGTGGTGGTAGCCATGACCCTGGAAGAAAGTACAGTTGTGTACATTTACCATAAATGTAGATCTTTGAGTGTATTCACTGTTGCAGTCATCATACTTGGGTTATCTGTCTGCAGGTAGCCCTCAGTCAGCCCGAATACGAGAGACTTAGTATTTCTGCATCGGTTGCTGTTGCTTCAGGACTGAAATCAGGTCATCAGGGGTATAAAAACATTTTATCAGTTTTTCTTGCTTCAAATGTCAGGAGCCCCCCAAATAGGGAGCTAAGTTATGGTGGGGAAAAACACCACCAGTAAAAAGTAAATACCAATAGCCCTGTAAGGGGTGAGTAATAGACATAGAGAGGAGAGAGAGAGACCAGGGGGCTGGAGGGTGGGAAACCAGGACTTCAACAGTGAATACACTCAAACATCTACATTTATGGTAAGTGTACAGAACTGTGCTATGTTCTTCGTGTTTCACTGTTGCAGTCATCACACACGGGTTGATTCCCAAAGCTGAAGAAAGGGTGGAGGCAGTCAAGAAGAGTTGGGGCTGGCTAGTATGCCCTGCAGGACTGTTGTTGCAAAACCCACCCTGGATTTGGAAAAGTTAGGCAGGTGGTAATGCTTGGTGAAGGTGTGTACAGAACTCCAGGTAGCAGCTTCCAGAATGTCCCTGGCAGGGACTTCCCTGAGGAATGCTGTAGAGGTAGAAGTTGCCCTAGTGGAATGCGTTCTGACCCCATGAGGGGTTGGTTTCCGATGGTGTTTGTAGCAGAAATGGATGCAATGTGATATCCATTTGGAAACTGCTTGTTTTGAAATGGCTTTGCCCTCTGCCCCTGGTGCAAAACTGACAAGCAACTGGTCAGATTTCCTGAGGGGCCTAGTCCTACCAAAGTAAAATCTGAGCTGTTTGTACACGTCCAAGGAGTGCAGGATCCTTTTCCCTTTATTTTGAGGATTAGGAAAGAAGTTTGGCAAAAGGATAGATCGGTTGAGAGCCACACTGGAACACCACTTTAGGTATAAAGGAAGGGTTAGTCCTGTGGGAGACCCTGTCAGCATGGAAAATAATGAAGGGTTCCACAGCCATAAGTGCTTGCAGCTCAGACACTCTTCTAGCCGAAGTGATGGCCAGAAGCAAGGCTGTTTTTCAAGAGAGGAATTTTAACTCTGCTGATGCTGCAGGCTCAAAGGGGGGTAGCATGAGCTTTTACAGTACCAAAGGTAAGGTAAGGTCCCAAGCAGGGGTGGGTGCTCTCCTTGGCGGCCTTAAGTTGTTTGCCCCTCTCAGGAAAGTACAGTTGTGTACACTTACCATAAATGTAGATGGTTGAGTGTATTCTTTGTTGCAGTCATTACACTTGGGTTATCTGCCTGCAGGTAGCCCTCAATCGGCCCAAATACCAGAGTCTTGGGATTTCTGCGTTGGATGCTGTCGCCTCTGCTATGACATCAGGTCATCAGGGGGTATAAAACATGCAGCCAACGCCATTACATGAGTTTTTCTTGCCCCAGATGTCAGGAGCCACCAAAATAGGAAGCTATGACATGGCGTGGAACACCTTCAGTAAAAAATAAATACCCCTGCCATAAAAGATGTCCATAAAGAGGATAGGTAGAAAGGATAGAGAAAGCCAGGGGGCTGGAAGGAGGGAAACCAGGACTGCAACAGTGAATACACTCGAACATCTACATTTATGGTAAGTGTACACAACTGCACTATGTTCTTCGTGTTTCACTGTTGCAGTCATCATACTTGGGTTGATTCCCAAAGCTGAGGAAGGGTGGAAACAGTCATGAAGTGTTAGGGCTGGCCAGCAGGCCTTGTAAGACTCCTGTAGCAAATCCAGCTCTGGATTTAGAAAAAGACAGGTAAGTGGTAATGCTTGGTGAAGGTGTGTACAGAAAGTACAGTTTTGTACCTACCACAAATGTAGATGTCCGATAGGTATGCATCTGCAGTCCTTACATATGGGTTGTTTTGCCTCAGGCAGCCCTTCGGTCGGCCAGATTCCAAAGTCTGGGTCCGGCGTCGGCTGACGTCGCCCCTTCCCTGACGTCAGAGCACCTGGGGTATAAAAGTGTCAGCCGACGCCATCTTCCTCAGTTTTTCTTGCCCCAGATGCCAGCTGCCCTCTAAGGAAGGCTAAATTTGGTAGAAATACAAAATATTGCAAACATGCACAGTAATATAAAACAAATACACCATAAGAGATAACCCCAGCTAGCTATAAGAGGGATAAGTACCCAAGAAGTACCACAGAGGGGAAGGAGGGAGGGTAAACCTGACTGCAGATGCATACCTATCAGACATCTACATTTATGGTAGGTACAACACTGTACTATGTCCTTCAAGGATGCATCTGCAGTCCTTACATATGGGTAGAATACCATAGCCAAGCTGGGGGGTGGTAGGCTCTAAGAAAAAGATGGTGTAGCTAAAATGCCCTGCAGGACTGCCATAGCAAAGCCTGCTCTGGATCTGGAATATAAGGGTAAATTGTAATGCTTGGAAAATGTATGCACAGAGCTCCATGTAGCAGCTTCTAAAATGTCCTTGGTAGCCACCCCTCTTAAGAAGGCTGTGGAGGTGGCTGTAGCTCTGGTGGAATGAGGTCTGATGTTAGCTGGCACAGCTTTTCCATGATAAGAGTAGCAGAATCAAATGCAATTTCCTATCCATTTTGAAATTGTCTGTTTGGAAATTGCTTTTCCTTGAATGCCTGCAGCATATGCTACCAACAGCTGGTCAGTTTTTCTGAAAGTCTTAGTTCTGTCCAAGTAGTAGCGTAACTGTCTGTGAATGTCCAGGGTATGCAGAAGTTTCTCTCCCTTGTTTTGTGGGTTTGGAAAGAAGGTAGGCAGGTGAATAGCTTGGTTCAATGAGACCCTGGATACCACCTTTGGCATGAATGAAGGATTGGTTCAAAAGGAGACTCTGTCCTGATGAAAAATAAGAAATGGTTGTACTGCTATAAGTGCCTGCAATTCAGATACTCTTCTTGCTAAGGTTATGGCCAGAAGGAAGGCAGTCTTCCAAGACAGGAACTGTAACTCTGAAGATGCTGCTGGTTCAAAGGGAGGTAAAGTAAACTTTTCCAACATGAAGTTAAGGTCCCATGTAGGCACTGGTGGTTTTCTTGGAGGATTGATGTTTTTAATTCCTCTTAGAAACTGCCTTAGGAGAGGATGAGAGAAGACAGGTGGATCAGTATTGTATTCTGCTGAAATTGCTGAAGCATGAATTTTTATGGAAGAATAAGAAAGGCCATTATGGAGCATGTCTGCCAAGTATTCCAGGATATGTGCCATGCTGATCACTGTGGCATCTAGGCCCTTTGCGGTGCTCCAAGTGTTGAATCTTTTCCATTTTGCTGAATATGTCTTTCTCGTGGAAGGTCTGCGAGCTTCCATGATGATATCCTTCACTCTCTTGGATAGCTTTTCCTGGTGAGGAGTCAAGATATTCTCCAGGCTGTCAGCTGCAGGTTTTCAGGCTGGAGTGCAGAGTTTTGTAATTGTGCTGTGTCAGAAGGAGTGCCCATAGTGGTAGAGGCCACAGTTTTGTGTGTGACAGGCTCCGTAACAGTGGGTACCAGTGCTGCCTTGGCCAGTCCGGGGCTATTAGAATCACTTTTGGCTGCTCTGTCTTGATTTTCAGTAAGACCTTGGTCATTAGTGGGAGTGGTGGAAATGCATACACTGTTAGAGTATTCCAACTGAAAGAGAGGGCGTCCACTTTCCATGCTTGTGGGTGGTATGTCCTTGAACAGTATTTCTTCAGCTGATGATTGTGGTGGGAGGCAAAAAGATCTATGTCCGGCCTCCCCCATGATTGTGTTATCTGAAGGAAGATGTCTGGGTGCAGCATCCATTCGTGTGGGTCCATGGTATTTCTGCTTAGGCTGTCCGCCAGTATATTGTCTTTTCCTGGCACAAACTGGGATTGCAGCTCTATATTGAGTTTTAGGGAAAGTTCCCAAAGATTCATCTGCAAAGAGGGTAGGAATGGGTACCTCCTTGCTTGTTTATGTACCACATAACTGTGGTATTGTCTGTCCTTATTAGCAGGTGGCCTTGATGTAGAAAGAGCTTGAAGGCCTCGATGGCATGAATCACTGCCAGCATTTCCTTTTGGTTTATGTGCATGCGCAATTCTTTCTGAGACCATAGACCTTGGATGCATCTGTCCTCCATATGTGCTCCCCATCCATGGTCTGAAGCGTCGGAGGTAATGGTTTGGCTGGTTACTGGTTTGCTGAAAGGCAGGCCCCTGTTTGATTGGCTTGCTTGGGCCCACCACAGGAATTCCTTTTGAAGGCATGGAATGAGTGGTATCAAAGCTTCAAGGCTGTGATTGTGCTGAGACCATAAACTCCTTAGGTACCATTGTAGTTTTCTCATATAGGTTCATAGGTTCATAGATTAGTACTAAGCTAACTGCCCTTGAGAGCCATTTTAAGCCTAGCCAATTATCCCTTGTGAGACTCAAACCCTGCACCTTGTGCTTGCAAGGCAAACACCTTAACCATTAGGCCACCCTCCCAACCCCTGCAGCCTTGCTTGTGGAATCAGAAGAATGCACAATGCCATGTAACCCAGGGCCTGCAGGATTTTCCTTGCAGTCATCTGAGGTTGTTTTGTTAGATTTTTGAAGTAATCCGGTAGTTGTCTTTGTTTTTCTTCTGTGAGAAAAGCCATTTGGGTGGTTGTATCTAGTTCCGCACCCAGAAAAGTTATTCTTTGGGATGGCACAAGTCTTGACTTGTGAATGTTGACTGTGTATCCCAAGGCCTGCAGTAGGCGGATGGCATAATTCAAATGTTTTTTCCAAAGTTTGTTGGCTGTCTGCTTGTATAAGGCAGTCATCCAGATACGGGTATATTTGAATCCCCTGAAGTCTGCAGTGTGCAATTACTGATGCCAGGCATTTCGTGAATACTCTGGGCGCAGTAGATAAGCCAAAGGGCAATGCTGAGAATTGATAATGCTCTGAACCTGCAAGAAATCTGAGGTGTCTTCTGCAACTTTGTCTGATAGGGACATGCAGGTATGCCTCCTTGAGGTCTAGAGTTACCAGCCAAGACCCCTTGCCCAGCATAGGAAGGAGTTGCTGTAGGGTCAGCATTTTGAATTTTGGCACAATGAGATAAGTATTCAGTGCGGACAAATCGAGAATAGGCCTCCATTATTTTTCTTTTCTTGGGACAAGGAATAGTCTGGAATAAAATCCTTGGCCTTGTTCTGCGAGAGGAACCTTTTCTATAGCTTTCATTTGCAATAGGTTGGCAATTTTTTTTAAAGCCTCTGCCCTCTGATTTGGTGGCAGGTTTGGCATTCCCTTTCTTTCTGGTAATGTATGGAAATGGAACCTGTATCCTTTGTCTATTATTTGCAGTGTCCATTTGTCCCTTGTAATACTGTGCCAATTTTTTGAGAATAAAGACAACTTTCCGCCCAAAGGTGCTTCTAACTGAGCCCTGGTTGGCGGGGTCAAGGTGAAGTCATTGAGTCTGTCCTTGTGCAGCAGTTGTTGGATCTGCACTACCTCTCTGGTTAGGAGGCTGCCATTGACGTCCTCTGTAGGAGCCTCTAGCTTTCCCTCTACCTCTGGCACGCCTGTTCTTGCCTCTTTGAAATCTCTCTTCTGGAAAGGACCAATTCTTAGAAGGCCAGTTTCTGCTGAATCTTGGTGGTTGTACCTGGAGGAAATCTTTGACTGTTTGCACAGATTTTGCCTTTTCCTCAAATTTCTTTAAGACCTCTTGAGCAGTGGAGCCAAATAACTTTTGCTTTTCCAGTGGAGCATCCAGAAGCTTAACCTTAACATGATCTGGCAGAGATTGTTCCTTCAGCCAGGCATGTCTACGTATGACTGCACCTGTCATTGCTGACCTACATGAAGCTTCCAATGCATCATAACCACACTGCAAGAAATGGTTGCTAACCTGTTGTGAATTATGTACGAGATCCTGAAGTGACTTACGATCTAGGGGTTCAGGCGAAGACAGTTTTTTCTGCAATTCATCTAACAAATACTCTTGGTACTGTATCATATGAAATTGACAATTTAAAGCCCTCATAGACAGAGTGGAAGAAGTGTACACTTTTTTGCCCCATCTCTCTAAAGCCCTGGACTCCCTTTCAGAGGGGAGTGGATTTTTAGTTGTGGCAGCTGCAACCCCTTTAGGACCCTGGGAAATAGTTTCTGGGTCAGCAGAGTGGGCCTTGTAAAGGAAATGATGCGAGTCCGGGACCCTGCAGTACCGGGTTTAACAGGAGCCGGAGGAAGGGTGTCAGGGGTAGTGCTAGACTCAGAATGCACATCATCAATGACACTTAAAACAGGAGGAATAGCCAAAGGTCTATGCTGAGGTAAATGAAGAAAAGTCCTTAATCTCTTCCTGGAATCTGAGAATTCCTGGCCCTGCCACTGGAAATGCTCTCTCATGGAGTGAAGGGTCTCCCCAAAGGACAGCTCTTCAGGAGGGGAGGCAGAGGGAATAGATTCCTCTGCATCAGAATCCTCGTAGGCCGTGAAGGCCTCCTCCTGGTAGTCTGATAGAGCAGAGCCATCAGAGGACTGAGGTTCAGCAGACTCAACCCTGGGCCTTTTGTCTAGTGGGGGTTGAGAGCCCCTGTCCGGATGAGGCTGAGAGCCCCTAATTAAGGAAATAAGGTCCTCAGCCAAACTTAGTATCTGAGAACCTGTAGTGGATCCCTGAGAAATAGACTTGGGAGGCAGAGTTTTTTGTTGCTTAGCAGCTTTAGCCCTAGTGAAAGCTTTTATGGACATGGATGCAGGGGGCCTGGCTGCCCCACGTGCTGGAGTAGTTTTGTCTACGGGAATGGTGTCGGTAGGTTCCTGAACACCGGTTTCCGAGGGTAATTCTATAACCGACTCAGAAAAGGCCTCCGCCGAGGCTGTTGGTTGAGCGGTTTCTACGGACGGAAGTACCAAGGACTCGGTTTCAGCCGCGACCGAGACACTTGCGGTAGGCCTATGAGCGGTTTCAGCCGAAACCACGGTCCGCGTGTGTCGGTCCTTGTCCTTCCGTTTCTTGGTTAAATGAGAAGTCGGAGTCTCCGACGGCATTTTATAAGAGAAACTAGCCCCAAAAAATTCCTCTGCAAACTCCGACCGACGCCTAAGAGTGCGTCGATTAAAGGAGGCACAGGCAGTACAGGCCGAGACGTCGTGGTCTGGGCCTAGGCAGGGGAGGCAGTAGGAATGGAAATCCTTATGAGGTATTTTTTTTCCACAAGTCAAGCAATTATTAACTTTAAGCATTTGATCTGACATCGGCTGAGACAAGAAAGAGTCCCCAACGGGGTACTTAGCTTTTTGAAGTCTCCGGTAGCTGAAGTTACAGGAGCTGGCCAACCGGCACGTGCGAACTGCTTCTGTTTCGGGAACCACGCGGCAAGAAAGACTGGGGAAGATGGCGTCGGCTGACACTTTTATACCCCAGGCACTCTGACGTCGGGGAAGGGGCGACATCAGCCGACGCCGGACCCAGACTTTGGAATCCGGACGACCGAAGGGCTGCCTGAGGCAGGACAACCCATATGTAAGGACTGCAGATGCATCCTTGAAGGACATCTCCAGGTTGCAGCTTCCAGATGTCCCTGGTAGGGACTCCCCTGAGAAATGCTGTAGAGACTGAAGTAGCTCTAGTGGAATGAGTTCTGATCCCCTGAGGGGTAGGTTTTCCATAGTGCCTGTAGCAGAAATGGATGCAGTGTGCTATCCATTTGGAAATGGTTTGCTTTGAAATGACCTTGCCCTCTGCCCCTATAGCAAAGCTGACTAGCAGCTGGTCAGATTTTCTGAAAGGCTTAGTCCTGTCAAGATAGAACATGAGCTGTCTGTGCACATCCAAGGAGTGCAGAATCCTTTCCCCTTTATTCTGAGGATTAGGGAAAAAGGTTGGCAGATGGATGGATTGGTTTAAAGCCACACTGGATACCACCTTGGGCATAATGTATGGGTTAGTCCTGAGGGAAACCCTCTCAGCATGGAAAATAATGAAGGGCTCCATCGCTGTTAGTGCCTGCAACTCAGACACTCTTCTTGCTGAAGTAATAGCTAGAAGTAAGGCTGTTTTCCAAGAGAGGAATTTTAACTCTGCTGAAGCAGCATGTTAAAAGGGCGAAGTGTGAGCTTCTCCAGTACAAAGTTAAGGTCCCAGGCCAGGGTGGGAGCTCTCCTAGGGGGCCTTAAATTGTTAGCTCCTTTCAGGAACTGTTGATGAGAGGGTGAGAAAAGAGAGGTGGCTCAGTATTATAATGAGCTGAGACGGCAGAGGCATGAATCTTAATGGATGAGAAGGATAGGCCTCTGTGGAGCAGCTCTGCTAGGTAATCAAGGATTTGAGGTAAGGTGGGCACAGCTGTGTCTTCTCCTTGAGACTGACTCCAAGAACAATATCTTTTCCACTTTTCAGCATAGGATTTCCTAGTACTAGGCTTTCTGGCCTCAAGGATGACGTCCAGCACCTGTTTGCTGAGGGATGCTGGTGATGTATTCAGGGGATAAGCCAGACTGCAAGGATTAGGGTTCCTGCTGAGACAGCAGGAAAGGTGTCTGATGTAGGTGCCAGGGTGGCACTGCTGTCAGACTGTGTATGGCCAGTCTGGTGCAATAAGGATTGCTCGTGGCCTGTCCTGTTTTATCTTGAGTAGTACTTTTGAGAGGAGGGGCAGAGGAGGAAAGGCATAAACTGAGAGGTTTTCCCATGTAAAGGATAAGGCATCCACCTTCAAGGCTCTGCTGTGAGGGTTCCTGGTGCAAAATTTGCTCAACTGGTGGTTTTGGGGGGAGGCAAAAAGGTCCACCTCCGGTGTTCCCCACCTCTGGGTTAGAAGTTTGAATGAGTTGGATTCCAGTTTCCACTAGTGAGGGTCCAGTAGATTTCTGCTTACGTCGTCTGCCAGTGAATTTTGCTTACCTGGCAGGAAATGAGCTTGTAGGTGCACTTGGTTGCTCAAGGCTGTGCTCCACAGGGCAATGGCTAACCTGCAGAGTGGGTAAGAATGAGTTCCCCCCTGCTTGTTTATGTACCACATAACTGTGGTGTTGTCTGTCTTTATCAGGAGCTGTCCTGGAAGGAAAAGGTATTTGAACGCTGTCAGAGCATTCTGCTTTGCATTTTGCTTTGACATGATCTGGCAAGACTTGTTCATTCAGCCAAGCATGCCTTCTCAGTAAAGACCCAGTGACAGCAGCCCTGCAAGATGCTTCTAAGGCATAAACCCACACTGCAAAGTATGTTTACTAACTTGGTTTGCAGAATGCATTAACTCTTGTAAATCTTTATTTTTCTGCACAATCTGGAAGTAACGCCATTTTTTGTTTAATTAGTTCAATAATATGTTTCTGGTACTTCAACATGTGAAACTGGCAATTCAAAGCCCTGATGGCAAGAGCTGCAGAGGTATATATCTTCTTACCCAATCTGTCTAAAGCTCTAGAATCCCTGTCTGAAGGGGTAGGGTTTTTGGCTGTAGTGGCCTTAATGCCTTTAGGTCCCTGGGAAATGGTCTCTGGATCCACAGTAGGACTGTTAAAGAATACTTTGTGAGAGTCAGGTACTCTGTAGTACCTGTCAGGTTTTCTAGGAGCTGGTGGTAAAGTGTCAGGAGTAAGACTGGATTCCATGAAGACATCATCTACAATATCCAGGACAGGGGGTATAACTAGAGGCCTGTGCTGAGGCAAATCTAAAAATTCCCCCAGTTTCTTTTTGGACTGAGGATAGTCCTGGCATTCCCAGCGGAAATGCTCTCTTAAAGTATGCAAGGTTTCACCAAAAGAAAAATCCTCTGGAGGGGAGGGGCAGAGGGGAATGGATTCCTCTGCATCTGAATCCTCACAGGTAGATAAGGGTATGTCCTGGTAATCAGAATGGTCACAGTCATCGGACTCCTCTGTAGAATCAGAAGGAAATTCAATTCTTTGTCTTTTAGCAGGGGAAGGCTGGCTTCCCCTAATTAGAGTAATAAGGTCTTCAGCCATTCTAAGCATTTGGTTTTGTGGCATAGGAATTTGAGCATGCACTTTGGATGTCTGTATTCTAGGCATAGTCCGAACTCTGGGCCTGAGAAACTCAGTAGATTTAGTTAAAAATGAAGATGTTAGTTTAATATGAAAATCGGTAGGTCAGAATACACGCACAGAAGCCGGTGCCTGCACAGTGGCTCCAGACCCATCCAAGGTAGAGACATCCAGAGGTTCCATAGTCGAAGAAGCATCTCGCAGCATACCAGACTCCGAATGGGTCTCAGCAGAGGCCTGTGAATCTGTAGAAGTGGGCATCAGAGGCTGCAAAGGCACCTCACTGAGTACCAGCGGACTGGCGACTAGCTTAACGGAAGTGTCGTCGCCAGTTTTCGACCTATGCGGTCTGTCTCTGTCTTTGTACTTTTTTGGAATACTGGTAGTCGGATGGCTTACCGAAGCCATTTCAGAAAACGAAGAACGAGAGTGAAAGAATTTAGCTACAATAATAGCCCAACAACGAATGGTTCGGGCATTAAACAAGGCACAAAACTGACAGCGAGGGACGTTGTGGTCTGGGCCTAAACATGTGATGCAGTACAAATGAAAATCTCTGTGAGGTGTTTGCTTTCTACAAGCAAGACAACTATTAACTTTTTCTGACATCGGTTAGAGCAAGAAAAAAGAATCCCCAATGGGGTACTTAGCTTTAGAAGACTTCAGGTTTGAAACTCGAAAAATGAAAATTTCAGGAAGCGGCCAATCAGCACTTGCGAACTGCTTCTGCTTCGGGCTCCTTCTCAGCAAGAAAGACTGATGTAATGGTGTCGGCTGCATGTTTTATACCCTTGACAACCTGATGTCAATGAAGAGGCGACAGCATCCGACTCAGAAATCTCAAGACTCTGGTATTCGGGCCGACTGAGGGCTACCTGCAGGCAGATAACCCAAGTGTGATGACTGCAACAGTGAAACACAAAGAACATCTGTTTGATGAGAGGGTGAGAGAAGAGAGGTGGCTCAGTGTTGTAATGAGCCGAGATGGGAGAGGCATGGATCTTAATGGAGGAGAAGGATAGGCCTCTGTGGAGTAGATCTGCTAGGTAATCCAGGATTAGATGCAAGGAGGACAGTGCTGTGTCCTGTACTTTTGAATGAATCCAGGAACAATACCTTTTCCACTTATCAGCATAGGATTTTCTTGTACTGGGTCTTATGGCTTCAAGAATGTCATCCAGCACCTGCTTACTTAGGCTGGTCACTGGGGGAGAATTCAAGGAATAAGCCAGGCTACAAGATTCAGGGCTTGCAGTTGCAGATGCAAGATCTGTCCCTCCTGCTGAGTGAGGAGGGTTGGAATCTGGGGTAGGTGCCAGGATGGCACTGATGACAGGCTGCGCAGTAGTGGGTACCAGTGCTGGCGTGGCCAGTCTGAGGCAATCAGGATTGCCCTTGGTCTGTCCTGTCTTATCTTGAGTAATATTGTTATGAGAAGAGGGGGAAATGCATAGATTGAGAGGTTTACCCACTGAAACGATAGGGCATCCACTTTCCAGGCCCTGCTGTGAAGTGTCCTGGTGCAGAATTTGCTGAGCTGGTGATTGTAGGGGGAGGCAAAAAGGTCCACCTCTGAGGTCACTCATTTTTGGGCTAGAAGGCTGAAGCTGTTGGGGTCTAATTGCCACTCGTGTGGGTCTACGAGATTTCTGCTTAAGTCGTCTGCCAGAGAGTTCTGTTTGCCTGGCAGGAATTGAGCTTGCAGATGAAAATGCACGTACAAGGCCGTGTTCCACAGGGCCATGGCTAGCCTGCAGAGTGGGTAAGAGTGGGTTCCTCCCTGCTTGTTGATGTACCACATAAAGTACAGTTTTGTACCTACCATAAATGTAGATGTCCGAACTGGATAGCATCTGCAGTCATAACAAGTGGGTTGTCCTGTCGTCAGGCAGCCCTTCAGTCGGCCGGATTCCAAAGTCCGGGTCCGGCTTCGGCTGATGTCGCACTTCACCCGACGTCATCTCTGTTGGTCCTCGGGTATAAAGGCATCAGCCGATGCCATTTTCCTCAGTGTTTCTTGCCCCAGATGCCAGTAGCCCTCTTGGAGGCTAAAATTTGGATAGATGCCAATGTTTCCAAAAAGATAGAGGTAAACACAAAAATAAGCATGTATGTACATATATACAAACAAATACACCATAAAAGACTCCCCCCCATCAGCTAGCTATTAGGAGGGTAAAATACCCTAGGAGTACCACAGAGGGGAAGGAGGGAGGGTAATCCTGACTGCAGATGCTATCCAGTTCGGACATCTACATTTATGGTAGGTACAAAACTGTACTATGTCCTTCATGGATGCATCTGCAGTCATAACAAGTAGAATACCATAGCCAACTAGGGAGGAGGATAAAACTAGATTATGGTGTGTTTAGGATCCCTTGCAGTACAGCAGTGGCAAACCCTGCTCGGGATCTGGAATATAGAGGTAAGTTATAATGCTTGGCAAATGTATGCACGGAGGTCCAAGTAGCCGCCTCAATAATGTCTTTGGTTGCCACTCCTCGTAAGAAGGCTGTGGTAGTGGCTGTTGCCCTTGTAGAATGAGGTCTTATGTTCTGTGGAATTGGTTTTCCATGGAAGAAGTAACAGAATCGTATGCAATTTCCTATCCATTTGGAGATTGTCTGTTTGGAAATAGCCTTTCCTTCCCATCCTGTTGCATAAACTACAACAAGTTGGTCAGTCTTTCTGCTGTTTTTTGTTCTGTCCAAGTAGTAGCGTAGCTGTCTATGCACATCCAAGGTATGCAGTATTCTTTCCCCTCTGTTTTGTGGGTTGGGAAAGAAGGTAGGTAGGTGGATTGCCTGGTTTAAAGACACTCTGGATACCACCTTAGGCATAAATGTAGGATTAGTCCTCATGGACACTCTATCTTGGTGGAAGATTAGGAAGGGTTGCACTGCCATTAAGGCCTGTAGCTCTGAAACCCTCCTTGCTGAAGTAATTGCCAGTAGGAAAGCAGTTTTCCATGACAGGTGCTGTAGGTCTGCTGTTGCTGCTGGTTCAAAGGGTGATAGTGTCAACTTTTCTAGCACAAAGTTTAAGTCCCAAGCTGGCAAAGGTGGTTTCCTTGGAGGTTTTACATTCTTGATTCCTCTGAGGAACTGCCTGAGCAAAGGGTGCAAAAAACAGGTGGATCAAAGCTGTATTCTGCTGAAATAGCTGATGCATGTATCTTGATGGAGGAGTAGGACAAGCCTGAATGAAGAAGTTCGGCCAGATACTCTAGAATGTTAGGCATATCTATGTTTGACACATCTTTTCCTCTTTCAATACTCCAAATGACAAACCTTTTCCATTTTCCAGCATAGTTCCTTCTTGTTGAAGGTCTGCGTGCTTCCAGAATAATGTCTTTAACTCTTTGTGAAAGTTCTGGGTTGGCTGTTGCTATGTGATGTTCCATGCAGTCAGTTGCAACGTTTTTAGGTTTGGATGTATGATGCTGTAGTTGTTCTGAGTTAGCATCAAAGGCATCAGGGGTATTGGCCACATATTGTTCTGAGACATGCTCCTCAGCAGTGGGTACCAGTGTTGTCTTGGCCAGTTTGGAGCTATCAGGATTATCCTTGGACGTTCTTCCTTGATTTTTAGTAATACTTTGTGTATCAAGGGAAGAGGTGGGAATGCATATGCTGTCAGGCCTTTCCAGCTGAAGGAGAGCGAATCCACTTTCCATGCCAGTGGGTGTAATGTCCTTGTGCAGAATTTTTTGAGCTGGTGATTGAGAGGTGATGCAAATAGATCTATCTGAGGCATTCCCCATTTCTTTGAGATGGTCTTGAAAATGTCCGGGTGCAGTTTCCATTCGTGGGCATCCGATGTGGTTCTGCTTAATATGTCTGCTAGAATATTTTCTTTTCCCGGTACAAAAATTGCCTGTAACTGGATGTTGTAGCTGAGTGCCAGGTTCCACAGCTCCAAAGTCATTCTGCATAGGGGGTATGAATGAGTGCCTCCCTGCTTGTTGATGTACCACATGACTGTGGTGTTGTCTGTCCTTATCATCAACTGGCCCTCTTTGAGAAATGGTCTGAACCTTTGGATTGCCAGTTTTACTGCCAGCATTTCTTTTAGGTTGATGTGCAGGTGAAGTTGATCCTGTGTCCACAATCCTTGCACGCATTTGTCCAGCATGTGGGCCCCCATCCTAGGTCTGAAGCGTCTGTTGTGATGGTCTGGCTTGCTTGACATCTGCGAAAGGGTAGGCCTGGGTTTGTCTGGCATGCCTGAGCCCACCATAGGAACTCCTGTTTTAAGCATGGAATTAGAGGAATTTCTGTTTCTAGGCTGTGACTGTGTTGGGACCATAAATTCTTTAGGTACCACTGTAGTTTTCTCATATGTAGTCTGGCAAATGGGACCAGGATTATGCATGATGCCATGAAGCCCAAGGCCTGCAGTACTTTTCTTGCTGTTAACTTGTTCAGCTTTGTTAGTGCCAAGAAGTAAAGAGGGAGTTCTTTTTGTTTTTCTGTAGTTAGGAATGCCATTTGTTTTACTGTGTCCAATTCCGCGCCCAAGAATGTCCTTGTTTGGGATGGTATCAGCCTTGACTTTTGTAGATTGACTGTGTATCCCAGTGCTTGTAGCAAGTAAATGACCCTTTGTAAATCTGTTGTCAGCTTGCTTTTGTTGTCCCCTTGTAGCAGGCAGTCGTCCAGGTATGGGTAAATTTGTATTCCCTGTAGTCTGCAATGGGCAATTACTGATGCCAGGCATTTTGTGAATACTCTGGGCGCAGTAGATAAGCCAAAGGGCAATGCTGAGAATTGATAGTGCTCTGATCCTGCAAGAAATCTGAGGTATCTTCTGCAGATTGGTCGAATGGGGACGTGCAGGTATGCCTCCTTGAGATCTAGAGTTACCAGCCAACACTCCTTGCCCAGCATGGGAAGAAGTTGCTGTAGGGTCAGCATTTTGAATTTTGGGACAATGATGTATGTATTTAAGGCGGACAGGTCGAGAATTGGTCTCCAACTTTTTCCTTTCTTGGAACTAGGAATAGTCTTGAGTAGAACCCCTTTCCTTGCTCTGCAGTTGGCACTTTTTCCACAGCTCTCATGTTTGCTAAATGCATTATCTGTTGTAGAGCCTCTGTTTTTTGATTTGGAGGTAGATTTGGCATTCCTCTTTTGATTGGCAAAGTGTGGAAGTGGAACCGGTATCCTTGATCTATGGTTTGTAAAATCCACTTGTCTTTTGTTATATAGTGCCAGTTTTTTGAAAATAAGGTTAACTTTCCGCCTAGAGGAGCTGCTATTTGTTCCCTGGTAGGCGGATTTAGGATTAAGTCACTGTGGTTGTGTTGATGTAGTGGCAGTGGTTGTGTCTGTGCCTCTGTTACCTTGCCACTGTCGTCCTCTGTAGGCACCTCCTCTGGTTTGGTTTCTGCCTCTGGAACGTCTGTTTCTGCCCCTTTGAGATCTTGTGGAGTCAGGAAAGGACCAATTTTTGGCAGGCCAGTTCCTGCTAAACCTTGGGGGCTGAACCTGCAAGAAATCTTTAACCGTTTGAACGGATTTTGCCTTTTCTTCCATTTTCTTCATAACCTGCTGGGCAGGTGTACCAAACAAACTTGTCTTATCCATAGGAGCATCTAGTAACTTTGCTTTAACATGATCCGGTAAAGCTTGCTCTTTTAGCCATGCATGCCTTCTAATCACTGTGCCAGTCATGGCTGATCTAAATGAAGCCTCCAGTGCATCATAGCCACATTTTAAGGAATGGTTACTAACCTGTTGTATGTTATTTACCATTTCTAATACATATTTCTTATCAAGAGATTCATCAGTGGTTAGCTTTTTAGTTAACTGATCAAGCATAAACTCTTGGTATTGTATCATGTGAAACTGACAGTTTAAAGCTCTAGCTGAGAGAGTAGCTGAAGTGTAGACCTTTTTGCCCCATCTGTCTAATGACCTTGCTTCCCTTTCAGAAGGAATAGGGTTTTTAGCTATGGTCGCAGCTACTGCCTTGGGACCCTGGGATATAGTTTCGGGGTCTGCAAGAGGGGCCTTGTAAAAGTGGTGATGAGTGTCTGGCACCCTGTAAAATCTGTCTGGTTTGGCAGGGGCTGGAGGTAAAGAATCTGGAGCGGAGCAGACATCATTGAAAGCATCATCCACCACAGAGAGAACAGGAGGTATAGCTAAGGGCCTGTGTTGTGGAAGGTGCAGAAAAGTCCTAAGTCTTTTTCTGGAGTCTGAAAAATCCTGTTGCTGCCATTGGAACTGCTCTCGCATGGCATGCAAGGTTTCCCCAAAGGAAAATTCTTCTGGTGGGGAAGCAGCTGGAATGGATTCTTCAGCATCAGAGTCTTCAAAATTAGAGAAAGGAGCCTCTGGCTGGTCAGTTATGTCTGATTCATCGGCTGAATCATCAGAAGACACTGGCTCAGGGGGTTCTGCCCTAGGTCTCTTCTCTGGGGGCTGAGAGGCCCTGTCTGGGTGAGATTGAGATCCTCTAATTAATGAAATTAAATCTTCTGCCAGAGTAAGCATTTGAGAACTAGAGGAGGGCCTGGTTGAAGGGGGTTTAACAGGCACTGTTTTAGTAGTCTTGGCTGCTTTAGCCCTGGCGAAGGCCTTAATGGACATGGCTGCTGGAGGCCTAGCAGCACCACGTGCTGGGGTAGAGACATCCAAGGGAATGGTGTCTGATAAGTCAGTGGCAACCACCGTAGTGGGTGTAATTTCAGAGGCCGATTCAAGAATGGTAGCAGGAACCTCAGTTGTAGAGATAGATTCAGCTGTACTTTGATCAGTTTTCTCGGTTTCGGCCGAAACCGAGACACTCGCGGTTTGCTTAACCATGGTTTCAGCCGAAACCGCGGACCGCGAGTGTCGGTCTTTATCTTTGCGTTTTTTGGCAGATTGGGTAGTCGGAGGATCCGACGGCATAATGTACACAAAATCAGAACCGAAAAACTGTTCGGCAAACTCCGACCGACGCCTAAGCGTTCGTCGGTTGAAGGAAGCACAGGCCGAACAGGCTGCTACGTCGTGGGCTGGGCCTAAACAAGGCAGACAATAAGAGTGGAAATCTTTATGAGGTATTTGTTTCCCACAGGTTAAACAATTATTAACTTTTTCTGACATCGGCTGAGGCAAGAAAGAGTCCACAACGGGTACTTAGCTTTAGAAGTCTTCAAGTAGTATTCGGTAGAAGTAATCTCTGGATCCGACCGACCGGCACTTGCGAACAGCTTCTGCTTCGGGCGCCACGCGGCAAGAAAGACTGAGGAAAATGGCGTCGGCTGATGCCTTTATACCCGAGGACCAACAGAGATGACGTCGGGTGAAGTGCGACATCAGCCGAAGCCGGACCCGGACTTTGGAATCCGGCCGACTGAAGGGCTGCCTGACGACAGGACAACCCACTTGTTATGACTGCAGATGCATCCATGAAGGACATCTGTGGTGTTGTCTGCTTTTATTAGCAGGGGTCCTGGTGAGAGTAGGGATCTAAAAGCTGTCAGGGCATGCTGAACAGCTGTCATCTCTTTTTGGTTGATATGCAGATGAATTTGACTTGGGCTCCAGTGGCCCTGAATGCACTTGTCGTCCAGATGTGACCCCCCCAGGCACAGTCTGATGCGTCTGTGGTTAGGGTCTGGGCGGCATGGGGTTGAGTAAAGGGCAGTCCCTTGTTGGTGGTTCATGTTGCTGCCCACCAAAGAAACTCTGTCCTTAGACAAGGTATGATAGGTATGACGGTTTCCAGGTCCTGAGAATGCTGGCACCAAAGACATTTTAAATACCACTGAAGTTTCCTCATAGGCAGTCTGGCATATGGAATTAGTAGAATGCAAGAGGCCATGAACCCTAGGGATTGCAGGATTTTCCTTGCGGATAGCTGGGTTCTGGTGGCAATTTGAGTGAAGTAGCCTGTCAGATAGGCTTGTTTTTCTGGAGTAAGGAATGCCATCTGGAATGCTGTATCCAAGCTTGCTCCCAGGAATACAACATTTTGACTGAGGACTAGTTTTGATTTATTTTCATTGATCGTGTACCCCAGGGAGGTTAGAAGGTGCTTTACAAACGTCAGGTGCTGCAACAGCTTTTCCTGACTGCTGCCTGAATCAGGCAATCGTCCAAGTACGGGTAAAATTCAATCTTTCTCTGTCTGCAATAGGCAATGGCTGGAGCCAGGCATTTTGTGAAGACTCTGGGAGCAGTGGATAAGCTAAAGGGAAGTGCAGAGAACTGATAACGCATAGATCCTGCCCTGAAACATGGGTATTTCCTGCATGAGTCCCTGATAGAGATGAGCAGATTGGCTTCTTTTAGGTCTAGGGTGGCTAACCAGGCATCTTTGGACAGCACAGGAAGAAGCTGCTGAAGGGTGAGCATTTTGAATTTTGGTACCACCATGAAGGTGTTTAGAATGGAAAGATCTAGGACTGGGCGCCAAGTGCTCTCTCTTCTGGGTACCAGGAAAAGTCAGGAATAAAACCCTTGACCTATCTGTTCTGCAGGAACAGGTTGAATTGCCCTTATGGAGAGCAGGGATTGAACTTGGTTTTGTGCCTCTGCCCACTGGTTTGGAGGAAGGTCTGGGAACCCTTCTGCGGTTGGCAATGAGTGAAAGTACAACTTGTACCCCTGGGATACAATGTTGAGGACCCATCGGTCTTTGGTTATGGAGGTCTAGTTTTTTGCATGATGGGCAAGTTTTCCTCCTAGGGGCACGAGCAATTGGGCAGAGATGAAGAGTGGAGGTGAGAAGTCATTGTGAATTCTTTCTGTAAGGGGGTGGCTTAGCACTCCCTGTTTTGGAAGTGGAGGCACTCCATTGCTTAGATCTTCTGCATACCCTGAGACTGCAGTCTGGGGGGGTCTGTTTCCCCTGGGTCTAGTTTGAGATGGCCTTGAGGGGGCTGGAAAGGACCAATTTTTCGAGGGGCAATGCCCACTGAATCTTGGAGGCTGCACTTGCAAAAAATCTTTGACTGTCTGCATAGACTTAGCTTTTTCTTCCATCTTTTTTAGAACCTCTTCTCCTTTGGTGCCAAACAGATTGTCCTTGTTCAAAGGAGCATCTAGTAATTTTGATTTGACATGGTCTGGCAATGTCTGCTCCTTAAGCCAAGCATGCCTTCTCAGTACAGAACCAGTGACTGCTGCCCTGCAAGATGCTTCTAGGGCGCAAAGCCACATTACAAAGTATGCTTGCTGACTTGGCTTGCAGAATGCTAAAGCCCTTGTAATTATTTATTTCTGCACACTCTGTAAAGGTAGATAATTTTTGCTTAATAAGTTCCATAATATGTTGCTGGCATTTCAGCATGTGAAACTGGCAATTGAATGCCCTAATGACGAGAGTTGCAGAGATGTATACTTTTTTACCCCATCTGTCTAAAGCTCGGGAATCCCTGTGAGAAAGGGTGGGATTCTTAGCTGTAGTTGCTTTTATACCTTTAGGCCCCTGGGAAAGGACCTCTGGGTCAGCAGTAGGATTTTTGAAAAGAAATTTGTAAGAGTCACAGACTCTGTAGTACCTGTCTGGTTTCCTTGGAGCAGGGGTAAGTATCAGGAGTTAGACTGGATACCATAAAGACATCATCCACAACATCCAGAACTGGAGGGATTGCTAAAGGTCTATGTTGTGGCAAATCTAAAAGTTCTCTCAGTCTCTTTTTGGACTGAGGATAATCCTGGCATTCCCAGTGGAAATGTTCTCTTAAAATATGTAGTGTTTCACCAAAAGAAAAATCCTCTGGAGGGGAAACACAGGGAATGGATTCCTCTGCATCTGAATCTTCATAAGCTGATAAAGGCATGTCTTCATATCCAGAAACCTCAGAGTCATCAGACTCTTGGTCTGTTACAGCTGCTGGGGACAGGTCTCTTTTTCTCTTAGCAGGGGAAGGCTGGCTTCCCATAATCAGCATAATTAGGTCTTCTGCCATTTTAAGCATTTGATGTTGTGGAAAGGAAGCAGGTGCTTGAGTTTCGGTCATCGTTTTTTTAGGCGTAACTCGTACTCTTGGCCTTAGAAACTCTGTAGTTTTAGGCAGAACTGAAAATGCGAAAGAAGTCATCGGTTTGTGTTGAATATCGGTAATGCAAAGAACTTCCTCGGAAGCTGGTGCCTGCACAGCGGCTCCGGACCCATCCAAGG
Organism: Protopterus annectens; assembly: GCF_019279795.1. Taxonomy (NCBI): domain Eukaryota; kingdom Metazoa; phylum Chordata; order Ceratodontiformes; family Protopteridae; genus Protopterus; species Protopterus annectens. The sequence continues at coordinate 871,807,960 of NC_056744.1, forward strand.
TAGAGACAGCCACAGGTTCCATAGACAAAGAAGTGTCTCGCAGCATGCCGGACTCCGAACGGGTCTCGGTAGCCGCCTGAGAATCCATCGAAGCACGCATCAGGGACTGCAAAAGCCCCTCACTGTGTACCGGCGAACTGTCAACTATTTTTTGTTCTTTGTGAACTGTCAACTAGCTTAATGGAAGTGTTGCTGGCAGTTTTGGAACTGTGCGATCCTGTCTCTATCTTTATCCTTACATTTTTTTCAGAAGATCGGTAGTCGGATGGCTTAACAAAGCCATGTCGGAATACGGAAATAGCGAATGTATTTAGTGACAATAAGGGTCTGATGATGATTAGTTAAGGCGCTGAACAAAGCACAAAACTGACAGCGAAGTACGTCGTGGTCTGGGCCTAAACAGATGACGCAGTAAGAATGGAAATCTGAATGTGGTATTTGTTTTCCACAGACAAGACGATTGCTAACTTTTTCTGACATTGGTTAGAGCAAGAAAAAAGGATCCCCAATGGGGTACTTAGCTTTAGAAGACTTCAGGATGATTCACTTCGGAAACAAAAACTCAGGTAATGGCCAACCAGCACTTGTGCGAACTGCTTCTGCTTCGGGCTCCTCGGAAAAAAAGACTGATGTAATGGCGTCAGCTGCCTGTTTTTATACCCCTGACAACCTGATGCCAGTCCTGAAGTGACAGCAGCCGACGCAGAAATACTAAGTCTCTGGTATTCGGGCCAGCTGAGGGCTACCTGCAGGCAGATAACCCAAGTGTGATGACTGCAACAGTGAAACACGAAGTTGTGTACACTTACCATAAATGTAGATGTTTGAGTGTATTCACTGTTGCAGTCATCACATTTGGGTTATCTGCTTGCAGTAGCCCTCAGTCGGCCTGATTATCAAAGTCTTGGGTCCTGCGTCGGTTACTGTCTCATCTTCCATGACGTCAGGTAGTCAGAGGTATAAAGCATGCAGCCGAAGCCATTACATCAGTTTTTCTTGCCCCAGATGTCAGGTGCCCCCCCCAATGGGAAGCAATTAAATATATATATATATATATATATATATATATATATATATATATATACACACACACACACACACACAAGGTTATACCTCCAGCCAAAAATGCAAATACACCAAAAAGCTTTTAAGCATAGTAAAAAGGAATCGAGGTATAGCCAAAAGAAGTCAGGGGGTTGGAGGGAGTGTAAACAGGACTGCACCAGTGAATACACTTGAACATCTGCATTTATGGTAAGTGTACACAACTGCACTATGTTCTTCGTGTTTCACTGTTGCAGTCATCACATTTGGGTAAATTCCCAAAGCTAAGGATGGGAGGAGGAATTTATATAGCATTAGGACCAGCTATGAGGCCCTGCAAGACTGCAGTGGCAAAACCAGCTCAGGATTTAGAGAAAACTGGCAAATGGTAATGCTTGGTGAAAGTATGTGCAGAAGTCCAGGTAGCAGCTTCTAGGATGTCCCTGGTGGGGATACCTCTGAGAAAGGCTGTAGAGGTAGATGCAGCCCTGGTTGAATGTGATCTTATCCTCTGTGGGATAGGTTTTCCATGGTGCTTATAGCAGAAATTAATGCAATGGCCTATCCATTTAGAGATGATTTGCTTTGAAATGGCCTTCCCTTCTGCCCCTGCAGCAAATGCCACCAGCAGCTGTTTAGATTTCCTGAGAGGTTTAGTCTTGTCCAAGTAAAATCTAAGCTGTCTGTACACATCTAAGGAGTGCAGTATCCGTTCCCCTTTGTTCTGTGGATTAGAAAAGAGGGTTGGCAAATGAATGGACTGATTAAGAGCCACACTGGATACTACCTTGGGCATGAAGGAGGGATTGGTCCTGAGGGACACCCTGTTCGCATGAAAGATGATGAAAGGTTCCACTGCCATAAGGGCCTGTAATTCAGACATCCTTCTTGCTGAAGTGATGACTAAAAGGAAGGCTGTTTTCCAAGAAAGGAATTTTAACTCTGCACTTGCAGTTGGCTCAAAAGGAGGTAGAGTGAGTTTTTCCAATACAAAGTTAAGGTCCCAGGCTGGAGTTGAGGCTCTCCTGGGTGGTCTTATGTTTTTGGCCCCTCTGAGGAACTGCTTGGGCAGTGGATAAGAGGGGTGGTTCTGTGTTGTAATGAGCTGAAATGGCTGAGGCATGAATTTTGATGGAGGAAAAGGAAAGGCCCTTGTGAAGCATGTCAGTTAAGTATTGAAGAATCTGAGGTAAATTGGGCACTGCTGTGCCCATCCCCTGAGTTTTGTTCCAGGAACAGAATCTTTTCCATTTTTCAGCATAAGATTTTCTAGTACTAGGCCTCCATGCCTCCCGAATGACATCCAACACTTGTTTACTGAGGGATGGTAATGGAGAGATCAGGTAATTAGCCAGGCTGCCAGGTTCAGGGTTTGAAACTGAGGGTGCAGAATCTGTCCCTCCTGCTGGGACAGCAGGTAGGGGTCTGAGGCAGGTGCCATGGTGCCAGCAGTGACACACTGCACAAGATGGGGTACCAGTGTTGCCGTGGCCAGACTGGTGCAATCAGTATCGTCCTTGGTTTGTCCTGTTTGATCTTTAGTAGTACCTTGGGGAGGAGAGGCAGAGGAAGAAAGGCATAAATTGATAGATTTTTCCAGGTGAAGGACAGGGCATCCACTTTCCAAGCTCGTTTGTGAGGAGTCCTTGTGCAGAATCTGTCCAATTGGTAGTTCTGGGGGGAGGCAAACGGGTCTATATCTGGGCTCTCCCATTTGTTTATCAACATATTGAATGTCTTTGGTTCCAATTTCCACTCATGTGGGTCCATGAGATTTCTGCTTAGATCGTCTGCCAGTGTATTTAGCTTTCCTGGCAGGAATTGAGCCTGCAGGTGCAATTGGTAGCTCAAGGGTGTGTTCCACAGAGCCATGGCTAGTCTGCACAGAGGGTATGAGTGGGTTCCCCCCTGCTTGTTTATGTACCACATAACAGTGGTGTTGTCCGTCTTTACCATTAATTGTCCTGGAAGAATGTGGTCCTTGAAGGCTGTCAGAGCATTCTATACAGCTAACATTTCTTTTTGATTGATATGCAGGTGCATTTGACTCGAGTTCCATTTGCCCTGAATGCACTTCCCTGCCAAGTGAGCCCCCCCCATTTATAGTCTGATGCGTCTGTTGTTAGGGTTTGGGCGGCAGGGGGTAGACTGAATGGCAGTCCCTTGTTTTGGTGGCAGGCCTCTGCCCAGCAAAGGAACTCTAACTGTAGGCAAGGTATGATAGGAATCATTGCTTCTAGATCCTGAGAATGTTGACACCATAGGCTTTTCAGATACCATTGTAGTTTCCTCATATGCAGTCTTGCATATGGAATTAGGAGAATGCAGGAGGCCATGAACCCTAAGGTTTGCATTATTTGTCTTGCAGATAGCAGGGTTTTTGTGGCCATTAGTCTGAAGTAAGCTGTCAAATGAACTTGTTTCTCTGGCGAGAGGATAGCCATCTGGGAAGTTGTATTCAAGCTTGCTCCCAGGAATACAATTTGTTGACAGGGTACAACATCTGCTTTCTTTTTGTTTATGGTGTACCCCAGACAAGTTAGCATCTTTTGTACAAATGCCAGATGATTCAAAAGTATGTCCTGGCTTTCTGTCTGAATTAGAAAATCGTCCAGGTATGGGTATATTTGAATATTTCTTTGCCTGCAAAATGCAATGACTGGAGCTAGGCACTTTGTGAATACTCTGGGCACAGCAGATAAGCCAAAGGGCAGTGCAGAGAACTGATAGTGCATGTAGCCTGCTTTGAAGCGTAGGTATCTTCTGCAAGATTCCGAGTGGGATGTGCAGGTAGGCCTCCTTTAAATCCAGTGTTGCCAACCAGACATCCTTGCCTAGCATAGGAAGCAAATGATGAAGAGTTAGCATATTGGATTTTGGGATCATCAAAAAGGTGTTTAGAATAGAGAGATCCAGGATAGGACACCATGTGTTGTCTTTTCTGGGCACCAGGAAAAGTCTTGAGTAGAAACTTTGTCCCCATTCCTCTACTGGGACAGTTTGAATAGCCCCTATAGTTAAGAGAGAGAGTACTTGCTTTTGAGCCTCTGCCCACTGATTTGGGGGTAGATCTTGCCAACCGTTTGGGGTTGGTAAAGTGTGGAAGTGGAATCTGTATCCTTGGGAAACTATATTTAAAACCCATTTGTCCTGGGTAATGAGTTCCCAGCTTTTTGCCTGCAGAGCAATCTTTCCCCCTAAAGGAGCAGTCAGTTGAGAAGGGCTTGGAAGTTTTAAGGTTAAGTCATTGAGACAGTTTACCATAGGGGGAAGTCTTACTACTCCCTGATTTGGAAGTGGGAGCCCCCCACTGCTTAGTCCTGTGCGTACCTTGGGACTGAAGCCTGGGTGTTCTGCTGGTTCTGGGTTTGGACTGAGAAGGCCTGGAAGAGGCAGGAAAGGACCAATTCTTAGAGGGCAAATGCCTACTAAATCTTGGAGGCTGTACTTGCAGGAAATCTTTAACAGTTTGCATAGATTTAGCTTTTTCCTCCATCTTTTTAAGTACTTCTTCTGCTTTGTTGCCAAACAGGCGATCCTGGTTTAAGGGAGCATACAGCAATTTAACTTTAACATGATCTGGCAAAGATTGCTCCTTAAGCCAAGCATGCCTTCTAAGTACAGACCCAGTGACAGCAGCCCTGCAAGATGCCTCTAGTGAATCAAAACCACATTGCAAAGTATGTTTTCCAACTTGTTCACCAGAATGCATTAAATCCTGTAAATCCTTATTTTCAGCACAGTCAGGAATCAACATAATTATTTGTTTAAGCAATCCAATAATATGCTGCTGATACTTTAACATATGAAACTGGCAGTTTAAGGCCTTAATGGCCAATGTTGCAGAAGTGTATATCTTCTTACCCCATCTATCCAGCGCCCTGAAATCTCTATCAGAGGGGGTAGGAGTTTTGGCAGTAGTAGCCTTAATGCCCTTGGGCCCCCGTGAAATGGTCTCAGCATCCGCAGTAGGACTTTTAAAGAGGAACTTGTGAGAGTCAGGAACCCTGTAATATCTATCTGTTTTTCTGGGAGCAGGAGGTAAGGAGTCAGGGGCCAAGCTAGATTCCGAAAAGGCATCATCAACAATGTCCAGTGCAGGGGGGATAGCTAAAGGCCTGTGTTGGGGCAGGAATAAGAAATCCCTAAGCCTCTTTTTAGAATCAGAGTAATCCTGGCTTTCCCAGCAAAAATGCTCGCTAAGAGTATACAAGGTTTCACCAAAACAGAAATCCTCTGGAGGGGAAGCAGAGGGAATAGAGTCCTCTGCATCAGAATCCTCATAGGTAGATAAGGGTAAATCTTGGTCAACAGAGGAAACAGAAATTTCAGAATCCTGATCATAAGTATCATAAGCAAATTCAGTCCTAAGTCTCAGAGGGGGAAGGTTGGCTTCCCCTGATTAACGTAATAAGGTCTTCAACCATTCTTATAATTTGTTTTTTAGGCACAGAAGCCTGACCATGAGGTCTGGGCGTCGGTTTTCTAGGCATGCATCGAGTTTTAGGCCTTGAAGAAGAAGATGGCGTTGGTTTAATATGCAGGTCAGTAGGCCTGAATACACCCTCAGAAGCCGGTGCCTGCACAGCGGTTCCGGACCCATCCAAGGTAGAGACATCCGCAGGTTCCACAGTTGAAGCATCTCACGGCATACCGGACTCCGAATGGGTCTCAGTAGAGGCCTGCGAATCTGAAGTAGCAGGTATCAGGGGCTGCGAAAGCGCCTTACTGACTACCGGCAAACTGGTGGACTAGCTTAGTAGAAGCATCGTTGGCAGCTTTGGACTTAGGCGGCCTGTCTCTGTCTTTATCTTTGTGTTTTTTCGGAATGTCGGTAGTTGAGTGGCTTACTGAAGCCACATCTGGGTAATTGAACTAAGTACCAAAATATTTAGAAATGTAAATTTACCGACGACGAATAGTTCATTGTTTAAATAAGGCACAAAACCGACAGCGAGGTACATCGTGGTCAGGGCCTAGCAAGGAATACAGTACGAATGAAAATCTTTATGAGGTATTTGCTTTCCACAAGAAATACAATTACTGACTTTTACTGATATCGATTTAGAGCAAGAAAAAGTTTCCCCAAAGGGGTACTTAGCTTAGGGTTACCACCTGTCCCACTTTGCGAGGGACAGTCCCTTTTTGGGAAGTTGTGTCTTGCAAAAAATTGTAAAAATGGCAAATGTCCTGAGATTTTAGGGCAAAATTATTTCCTATATTTTATGTAACAGTTGCATAAAACAGTTATTATGTATCTGAAACACCTAAATGTTATAAGAAACAGAAAAGGCAACTAAAATGCTACAAGAATATGCTTTTATGTAGGCAAAAAAGTGAAGTTCTGTCATTTGTACTGGCCGTGGGTATGTTTTGGCCTGCAAAATCTGACGTTTGTACCAAAAATGGCCCACTTTGGGGATTTGAAAAGGTGGCAACCCTAACTTAGCTTTAGTTGAAGACTTCGGTTCTGAAACTTGAAAATATAAATTTCAGGAGTTGGCCGACCGGCACTTGCGAACTGCTTCTGCTTTGGGCACCGCACGGCAAGAAAGACTGATGTAATGGTGTAGGCTGCATGCTTTACACCCCTGATTACCTGACGTCATGGAAGATGAGACAGCAACCGATGCAGGACCCAAGACTTTGATAATCAGGCCAACTGAGGGCTACTGCAAGCAGATAACCCAAATGTGATGACTGCAACAGTGAAACACGAAGAACATCATCAGGCTTTCACAGTACCAGGGATGAGTTTCCCATAGTGGCTGTAATAAAGCATAATGCAATGGGAAATTCATTTTGTAATAGTTTGCTTATTTACAGCCTTTTCCTCTCTTCCATTCCAAGTAGAATCTTAACTACCTGTGCATACACCTAGGGAACGCAAGTTTCTCTCCCTCTACTTTTGTGGTGACTGAAAAATAATGGCAAATGAATAGCATGATTTAAAGACAATTCTGTAACCACTTTTGGCATGAAGGAGGGGTTGGTATGCATGGGTAACCATGTCACAATGAAAAAGGAGAAGGTGTTCCCTGTACATGAGACCATGTAATTCAAACTGTCATCAGGCTGAGATCAGGGTTACCAAAAATGCAATCTCTCAGGATAAAACATTGACAGAAGGGGAAGCATGCATTTGGAGGGGAGCTTTTCTAGTAGAAAATAAAGTCCCAAGTGGAGCATTTCTTTTTCTTGGGGGTATCAGATGCAGAACCCCTTTTATGAGCCATTTCACTGGCAAATGAAAGAAGAATGAGGGTTGTATTAACAGGCAAGTACACAAGGCTGAAGCATGGACTTTTATGGAGGCACAGCACAGACCTGCTCTGATTAGGTCCAACATATATTTGAGGGTGCAGGACACCTACAGTGAACCTGGGTCTTGTCCTCGGTCACGCCACCAATAGGTGAAACATTTCCATTTTGCTAAACAAGTTTTTCTTCTGCTGAGTTTTCTGGCCTCCTTTAAAATAAGAAGAATGCCCTCAGAAAACATGTGCTTAGAAGGTATGAGTGCTAAAACATCCATACTGTAAAAGCCTTAAAGTCCTCAAGCTTTCAGCCTCTGTTGGGTTATGAGGTCTACTTGCTGAGGCAGCACAAGAGGTTCTTCCCATGCTAAGATCAGTAAAAGAGACTGCCACTGCTGCCTGGGCAACACCCTAGGGATTAAGGGAATGGGAGGGAAAGCATACAGTCACACACCTGGCTTACAGTATGAAGAAGTAATCTGTCGCCCAGGCTTCTCTTTTGACTATCTTAGTGCACTATTTATTAAAATGCCTGTTTTATGCAGAAGCAAAAAGTTCTCTTTATGGCACATCCCACCTGTGGACTAGACCCAAGGTCATTTCCTTTTTAGCAGCCACTCACTGTGGTCAAGTGCTGACCCACTTTAGCTGTCTTGCAAGCTGTTTCTCATGAAAGAGATGTATTGCGCTCCAGGTATCAGTTCTGCCTCTTGTGCCAATTTCTATACCTGCACGGCTAGCCTGCACAGGAGACAGGATTGGATTCTTCCTACTTTTTTGTTTATGACATCATTATAGTATTGCACAGTTTGATAAGTGCATTCCCTTTTGCTAAATGTGCCTGAATGTTCTGCTACCTAGGATGACTGCCATCATTTCCTTGATGTTTCTGTGTTTTTCTCAAAACTCTTGTCCCAGGTCCCATGCACCCTTAAGATCCCACATGGGCTTTACAAACAAGGAGGGGTTTGTTGTGAGGGTCTGAGATTCTGGCTCCACATTAAAGGGTAATTTCCTGATTCAGAGAGATCTCAACAACCCAAGAAGCTAGTTCCTTCTTCATGCAGGGCAGGAGAATGACTCTGGTGTTTAGGGAGTGTTTATGATGACATCACTTGTTTCTGAGACACCACGTGTCCTTTTACATGTCTAACCTTGTCAGTAGAATCATGACAATGGAGGATGCCATGTACCTTAAGCTTCTGAGAAACTCCATGCCAGAAATGTTGCTGCAATTAGCAATCTTCTAGTGGTAGTATGTTAGAAACAGGACCTTGTCTGGAAACAGGAAAGTTTTTTGCTTGTCTGACTTCAGAAGAGCTCCCAGGAAGGTGACTTGCTTTGTTGGCTGCATCTCAAATTCAGATATTTGGGGTTTCAAGGACATTCCTATGTCATGGAAACATATCACAGTGTTTTTAGAGACCTTTCTCTTTTGCAGGTAAAGGACCTAGTTGAGGCAATTGTCTGGTATGGATAAATATCAGCTACTGTAAAATGTTTTTGTGTGTGTTTTTCTGGAGCTTTTCTCAGCAATGTCTTGTAAAATATCTAACCTGTTGTGAGGCTTTTCTTCCCTTGTATATAATTATACATCAACTACTGTTTAAATGATTTTAAATTTGTTGTGGAGCTTTTCTCCTTGGGCCTCCACTGAAAATAAGCCACTGGATCAATTTGACTTTCCTGGTTATCAAAGGACAAATAAAATAAACAATAACAATAAATAAAATATGAATCCCCTTTGCCCTGCAGACCTACACAAAGTAATGCCTGTAGTCAAACACTTCGCAAATACCTTGGGTGCAAACAAGCTAAGGGCAAGGATGTGAACTGGTAGTGTGAGCCCCATGAATCAACCTTTAGGAAGTGCCTGCCCCTGTTTGCTATTACAATGTGTGGATAGGCATCCCTGAGATATAACACTACCATAAGAGCTCATGGAAGAATCAATGGCAAGAGATTCTATACTGACAACAGCTTGAATTTTAGGAACACCCAAAATTTGTTTAACCTGGAAGGATCTAAGTTGGATCTTCACCACCCCTTTTTTCTTGGGACTAGGAAGTCTTGAGGCGAATCCTGATCCTTTTTTTCTGACACCTCTTTTATGGTCTCCTGTGCCATGAGGTTTCCTATCTGCAAGGGCATCAGATGCAGCTGATCCTTTAGGCAGGTGGAATAATGTCCATGAAAAAGAAGTTATGTACTCATCATAACGTTCCATCTGAGTAGGTAACTTCATTTGTCTGCAACCTGTGGGTATCGGATCCGATTCGGATCCGAGGCGGCAGCTTTCCAAGCTAATAGATCCGAGCTCCAAGCTCCTCCCCATACCCATAATGCCCTGCCATCTCCCTCTAACCCTCAGATCGAGTTTGCCAGAAAAAGGACAATAGGAAATTCTATAACCTAGAAATGGTTATAATACATTCCAGCGATATCAATGGAATGAAGACATATCCTGATTCTTTGATAACGAACTAAGGGTCCGGGGGATGGAGGGCAGGTCGGTTTCAGACAAATGAAGTTACCTACTCAGATGGAACGTTATGGTGAGTACATAACTTTTTTATCTGAAGTAGTTAACTTCATTTGCTCAGCAACCTGTGGGACAGAGTCCCCAGCTACCAGTAACTTGGGAGGCCCATATGGAAGGATATTCTGGAGCACTGCTGAGCCAAACGATGCACGTCCCCTGGATATTAAATCCAATTTGTAGTGTGTAATAAAAGTATGAGAGGAAGCCCAAGTAGCTGCTGAGCAAATGTCATCCAAAGAAACTCTTGACCAGAAGGCTGCAGAAGTGGCCGTAGATCGGGTAGAATAGGCTCGCACTCTCAGGGGCTCAGGATGACCAGAACTTGTGTAAGCTACGAGAATGCATTGGGAAATCCATCTAACTAAGGTTACTTTAGTGACTGGCTTCCCCAGACAAGATTTTGCAAAGGAAACAAAAAGTTGATTAGATTTTCGAAGATCTGCTGTTCTGTTTAAGTAAAAACGTAACTCTCTGTGAACATCCAGACAATGAAGTCTGTATTCTCCTTTGTTTTGAAAACTTGGAAAGAAGACAGGTAGATTGATGGACTGGTTGATGTTGACTTCCGAAGCCAATTTGGGCAGAAAAGAGGGATTAGTCCCGAGGGAGACCCTGTCTTTATGAAAAATGATGTACGGAGGTTTACTACAAAGAGCATGAAGCTCCGATATTCTTCTAGCAGAAGTAATGGCAATCAGGAAGGCCATTTTCCAGGATACATATTTTAAATCGACTGAAGCCGCGGGTTCAAAAGGAGGCCCAGTCAGAGCTTGAAGAACTAGGGTAAGATCCCATGGAGGGACTGGATCTTTAATAGGGGGTTTTAACAAAAAGGTTCCTTTCATGAATGCTTTGCATATTTTGGAGGACGCTAGAGGCCCTGAACTGTTTCCAGTGTGGTAGTGGGAAATAGCTGCCAACTGAACTTTAATAGTAGAAGCACTGGATCCTTGATCAAAGGTATGTGAGAGAAAGTCTAGGACTGCTGGGATAGGAGCCGTGAAGGGGTCTAAATTCCTGTGCTCCGCCCAGACAGAGAAATGTTTCCATTTACTCTTGTAGATTTTCCTGGTAGACGGTTTATGGGTGGCCATCAGGATGGCCTTAACCGAAGATGATATACCGGGAGTCCTAGCCATTAAGGGAACTGGATCAACCAAACTGAGAGTTTGAGGTAGTCCAGATTGGGGGTCTTCAATCCTAAAGGATGAGAGATCAGATCCGGATTGGGATCTAAAATCCAAGGAGGATGTACTAGATGAGACCGCAGGTAAGGGAACCAGGTTTGACGAGGCCAGAATGGGGCTATGAGGACAATTCTGCTCCCCAACTGACGAGCTTTCTGCAAGAACTTTGTCATCAATGGAAGAGGAGGATAAGCATACAGAAGACCGGATTGGCCAAGCATAAACTAGAGCATCTCTGGGGGCTTCCCCTGGTGGGGGAATCAGAGCAAAGAACTTGCTGCACTTTGTGTTGGAAGGTGAGGCGAAGAGATCGCAGTAAGGTTGACCCCATTGGAGGAAGATTTGTTTCGCTACTGCTGGGTTCAGAGCCCACTCGTAAGGTGAGAGGATCGTTCGACTCAACCTGTCCGCCAAGATGTTTGACCGACCCGGGATGTGCATTGCTATGAGAAAGCGGTTGGTGGATATCGCCCATTCCCATACTCTCATTGCCTCCCTGCAAAGTGAATAGGATCTGGTTCCCCCCTGTTTGTTTATGTACCAGACTACTGACATGTTGTCTGTTTGAAGTGCAATAGTTCCTGGAGGGAGAAGGGGATGGAGAGCCAGCACCGCCCTCATCTCCAAGACACTGATATGCAGTGAGGTCTCTGTGAAAGTCCACATGCCTTGAACGGATCTGCCCATGCAATGCCCCCCCCCCACCCGAGGAAAGATGCGTCCGTGGTCACCGTGACTTGGGGAGGGGGTAAAACAAAGGGGCGGCCTTCTCAAAGATCTTTGGAGCGGAGCCGCCAAAGAAGTGACTCCCTGCAAATCCTGCTGAGAGGAATAGGTGTAGACAGGGGTTGACAGAGAATGGACCATTGCACTTGTAATGTCCATTGAAGGATCCTCATCTTGAGGCGAGCGAAGGGGGACAGACTGATGGCCGCTGCCATAGATCCCAGGGCCCTCAGGACTAGTTCCACTGGGGGAGATGATGATTGTAAGAGGTCTAGAATGTGAAGGCTTAGATTGCGAAGCCTGTCCGCTGTCAGAAAAACTCTGGATTGAGTAGTGTCTATCCTGGCCCTTATGAATTCCAAAATTTGAGTAGGTTGAAGGGAGGATTTCTGGCAGTTTATCATAATCCCTAGGTGGCGGGCTAGGTGTAAGAAGTAGTCCCAGCCTGAGCAGAGTTGATGCCTGGTGGAGGCGGTTAGGAGCCAGTCGTCCAGGTACAGAAAGACCTGTATTCCCTGAAGCCTCAGGTGGGCCCCTACAACTGCCATGACCTTGGTGAACACCCTGGGGGCTGTGGTGAGACCGAAGGGTAGGACCCTGAACTGATAATTGCTGTCTCCCAGCTGAACACGGAGGAACCTTCTGGATGGTCTGTCCATCAGAATGTGGTAGTACGCATCCTTGAGGTCTATTGAGCACATCCAGTCGTTCTCCTGCAAAAGTGGGAGAATGGATTGAATAGTGACGATCCGGAATTTTTCTTTGGTGACTGACAGGTTCAGTGTTGACAGCTGGAGAATAGGTCATAAGTCCCCCGTCTTTTTTGGCACCAAAAAGAACCTGGAGTAGAAGCCTGATACGGATTGCTTGGGGGGGACGGGGACGCGCTGGATAGCTCTTTTTCTTAGCAGCTCTCGAACTTCTGATGCTGCTGCCTCCCTCTGATCGGGTGGGACATCGGGGAGTTTTGTTGATCGGGGAGGGTGAGATAGGAAAGGAATTGAATAGCCTCTGGATATGATTCGGAGCACCCAGCGATCTGTTGTGATGGACTCCCATTTCGCTAGGTGCTCCGAGAAGCTCCCCCCCGACTGCCTCCAGAGATGGGCAGTCGGGCAACCCCTCAGGGCTGCTGTGCGGGTCGATCTGAAAAAGGTTCTCTCGACCCAAAATTCTTCAGACCCCCTCTGCCCCTGGGCCGGCGTCCACCCTGCCCTTCTCTGCCTCTGAAGGACGAGGGATCTGGAGCGAAACGGGATTGCTGAGCTTTCCGGAACCACGTCGTCTTCTGTCCTCTTTGGTTCCTGGAGTAGGACCTCTGAGGAGCCGAGAAGTAGATCCCGACAGCAGACAATGTCTTCCTGTCTTTCTCGCTCTGGAGAAGCGTATCGCGGACGGTTTTGCTGAAGAGTGTAGAACCGTCAAAAGGGGCGTTTGCGAAGGACGCCTTGAAGGGTTCTGCAAAGTCACAGAGACGGAGCCAGGCCTGTCTACGTAAGAAGACGACCGTTCCGCTAGCTCTAGCTGCTCCTTCCATAGCATGGGAGAGGAGCCGCATAGATGTGTTGGAGATTGACTTGAGAGTGGCCATTCGAGCCGAGAAGGTCCGCTTGTCCTCGGCCGACATGGACTCTGGGGGTGACCCAGCGTACTCTTTAATCAGGTCCCGCTGTAGCCTAATCACATGTGCCATATAATTCAGTGACCTTACAGAGAACATCCGCTTTCCCAAATGGTCCATCATCCGAGACTCTTTGTCTGGAGGATGCACCGAGGAACTCTCCTGTGCTAATTCCTTTTTAGTGGCAGCCGCCACCACCATGGCATCCACCGGGGCACCCTTGCTCCAAACTGTCCTGTCCGTGGGAGGGCTGAGGATCCTGTCCGGTCTCTTGGGAATCAGCTCAACAGTGTCCGGCTCCTTCCATGCCCTGGTAGTTATGAGGTCTACCAGGGGGTCGGTGGGAGGGGACACCCCCAAGAGGTAGATGGGCCTGCGTCAAATGCCTCCAGAAACACAGACTCATCCGAGGAAAGTTTTTGGGCAGACCACACCCGTAACATTTCCATAATGTCTCCGAAGGAGATGTCTTCGGGGGGGGGGTGACCTTGGAGAACCTTCCCCTTCCTCTAAGTCTGTGTCCTCTGTGAGGGACTCGGGTGAGTCCAAGTGCCTCCTCTTGCACTTCCATTTGTGAGGGACCTCCTCAGGGGGGGCTGTCCGAAGAGGCCTCACCAACAATGTCCTGTTCCTCTACTGGAACAATCTGGGACATAGGCTCAGGCTGACCCTGAGGCTGGATGATGGAGGAAAGGCCCATCTGAGTGGGAATGGCGGGTGGATCCAAAGCAAGAGCCTGGGGCCTCGAATACCTCGAAAGGACCCTCTCCACAACGTCGAATGCTGAGGGGGAACTGCTTTCCCTTGAATCCAAAAGCACTCCCCTCAGATCCGATGTGCGGATCGGCGCCGAAGGTGACCCGACTGGATCCGAAAGAGTAGTGTGCCCCGACCTTGACGGAGCTGAAGGCCCACTGACCCTTCTGGATCTGACGTTCAGCTCATGGCCCCGAGAGCTCGGATCCGACAGACTGGAGGGTACAGTCGGCGCCAAAGTAGGAAACACTGTCGGTGCCAACCCTAGCACGGCTCCGAAGCTAGTCGGATCCAACAGCTCCGAACCTCGAAAGCGGGTTGGAGAAGGAGTGATGGGGGTGAAAAAAGGTGTCGAGCTCCCCCCCCAGCAGGGGGGGGGGGGGAGGCAAAAGCACTCCCATCTGCATCTGGGCCAGAAGAAATCGACGCATCATCCGGTCCATATCAGCGTCCGATAAACTTCTTTTGGATCTAAATGAGTCCACCGAAGCCGGCCGGGAAGGCCGCCTGGATGACCTCGAGGGTGATCGGTTCTCCTCCTCCGGCTCCGGGGAGAAACGTGGAGAACGGAACCGAGAGGGGGATGGCCCGGTGACCTTGAGGGGAGAGGCAAGCTGTTTAGATGGCGGTGCCGAAGGGGTAGAGTCGGACCGCCTCTTATGACTGCGATGCCTTTCCTTCTTTCTGTCCCTATCTTTTCTATCTTTTTTCCTGCTGTCCCTTTCCTCCTGGCCCGACGAGGGAGGGTGAGTCCCGGCCAGGGGATCAGGAGTGGCAGGTGGGGCAGCCGCGGCCGGCGCCACCGAGGAGGACGAAGCATTGTCTGGAGGCAAAAGGCCCGCCAGAATAAGCTTCGACCTCCTATCTTTCAAAGCCCTGGGGTTGAAGGCTACACAAATAGTGCAGCCCGAAGACAGGTGATCAACCCCCAGGCAAAGGACACACCGAGTGTGACCATCCGCTGGGGACAGCTTATGGCCACACTCGGTACATTTTGAGAAAATGGCTTTAGGGCCTTCAGCCATTGTAAAAGAAGAAAGGAAAAGTAGGCCCACAAGCACACACCTTCACACACGCAGATGGGGGAGGGGAATAAAACTAACTTAACTAAAAATTAAAAGAACTACCCAAAAGAGACTTTAAAGACAGGGGAAGATCACACACATAAAGTTATAGAAAAATCTGACAGAAATTCAAGGTTTAAATTCTAAACTTACAGCACTATGCTCAGAGCTCATTCAGAGAAGCTTATGGAAGCCGCGGCAAACGAGATCTATTTAGAGGGAGATGGCAGGGCATTATGGGTAGGGGAGGAGCTTGGAGCTCGGATCTATTAGCTTGGAAAGCTGCTGGCTCGGATCAGAATTGGATCCGATACCCATAGGTTGCTGAGCAAATTAAGTTAACTACTTCAGATCTTTGGTTTCTTTTGAAAATGCAGGATGTAGCCCTGTTTTATGACCTTTAGAATCCACTTATCCTGAATTATAAGTGTTATAAATTTCCACTGATCTGCCAAGAAGGCCAACCTGCCTCCTACCTTTTTTCTTCTGAGAGAGGGAGAGGTAGACTAGGACATGGCTGGGTGGGAATTTTACTAAGGATAAAGGAGATGCTCTTGTAAGTCATAGCTGCTCTCTTGGGTATCATGACACTGAGTGCTCCAACTCTGCCTCTACTGTCAATCAATCACATTTTTCAAACTTGTCCTTCTTCCTTTTTTGGCTTGTGTTCTTATCTTAATAGGGAGGGAAGGTCCAGCTTTTTCTTAGACAGTTTCAAACATAACTTGGGAGTTGGAAGTGAAAAAGGTCCTTAACAGACTGCATGTTTTTCTCCTCTTTCCTCCAGGTTCTTGAATATCTTCTCTGCCCAAACAGCAGCTCCTCATCCAAAGGGGCATCCATCAGTGGGGTATGCCTCCTAACCACTGCCCCTGTAGCAGCTGGCAAATACAATACATTAAAACCATTGTAGTCACACCGTGTAGTGCCTGGCAGCTTGAGGACTAAAGATACATAGGTCAAGAGTCTTCTTCCTAAAATGCTTAACCTCTATCATTTGCCTTCTGTCTCACTTGATAATGGAGGAAGTCCTGTAACTTTAGCATGTCAGACTGGCAGTTAAGGGCCCTAATGGACAGAATAGCTGATCACCAACATTATTTTTATAAAGATGATTGTAGGAGTTAAGGACCTATAAAAGTTGTCTGGCTTCCTAAGAGCAGGGGATTGGAAATCAGGCTGCAAGGACAAAGGGAAGGGCAATTCTCCAGGACTTCTGAAACTGGAAGTATGGTCAGGGGACTTCACTCTGGCACACACATACATGAGAAAGTGAAATTCACTTAAAAGTCGATAGGGAGAGTCCACTACTCCATGGCCCAAGAGCAGAGGTCTGACCTTGTGGTAGAATAATTGGTGAGCCTGGAAAACAGAGTGCTCTTGGCAGGGTTATGTCTGCTACTCTTGCCTTTAGTACAGGGTGGGTCATAGAAGGGAATGATAGAGCAGGCATGCATACCAGAGAGAGAGAGAGACAGAAAGAGGGAAGTCTCCATAATAACTAATAGGGGAGCAGCTGCTTCAGGGTGTACATGATGCTGACTACCTCTTGATGAAATCAGAATCCTAACTTCTGGTGCTACAGAAGCTTCCAAAGTGGAATCTCCAGGGAGCTACATGTGAAGGACAAAGGCACTCTCTAAGATGTCCCAGAAAAATGGAAAAGAAATAGGAGCTGTCATTCTATAAAGTGAAACTAATAACATTAACCTTGCCTGTGTGCTAAGGAGTACTAAAGAAAAAGACTGTTATTTTCAATAACTGTCTATTTATTATCCAGTTTTGAGGAAAACACTGCGTATTATGTAATAATAAAATAGTTGAACCAAACTTTGGGAAAAAAAAAAACTCGCAGTGCATGAATTACTGTGTTTCATTAATGCTACTCCCTGTTTGCGGTTTTCCTTGTAAATACAGTTCCATTTAAAACTGAAAAGTTGGTTCCAAAGACTGTTCCTGTTACTGCAAGCACTAATAGTTTCTAAAACCAGGAGGGATTTATGGGCATATAGTGATTCCACAGCCACTGTCTTCTCACCAGCTACCTGAACACCACCTAAATACCATAATTAATTTCATGGCATCAAATCAAGATAATGCTGGATGACATAATCTGGATTCTGCCTAAAGACATCAAGTTTCTGTCATCTTAAGCACTTGTTCCTTTTGCAGGACCAAACAATACCTCAAAGTGATGAACAAAGCACTGACAAAGGCAATGCCAATTCTCTGAGGTGAAATTAAAAAAAGTTGTTTCCCTGATTATGTTCACAGCCTGGGACTGCAACCAAGGGAAATTCCAAGCCTGACACACCATCAAGAAATCCCTCAATAGGGAGGCAACCAGTCATCTGAAAAGGGGAATACAGGGAACTCCATTTCCTGCAAGACGTCTGCTACCACTAAAACCTTGGTAAATATTTTGGACACAGATGAATGAACGAATGGCAGCACTTATGAAAGTGGTAACCATCAAAAGCAAATCAAAGACACCTTCTCTAGGTGCTAATATGCCAGAAGGCAGCCATCACGTCCAGCAATACCATCCATTGGTGCATGCAATAAGGACATGAACTTCTGGAGAGGTACCACCTGGAACCTGAAGTACCAGATACACTTGCTGAAGTCAGAGAATCACAAGAGAAGATGGAAGCCTTCCATTCCAAATGAAAAAAAAAGAAGAGTTTGGACACTAATGACAGGCTGCATTGAGAGACAGCTGCTATGATGACTTTGAGAGTACATCCTGAGCCTGTTCTAAGAGCTCTGTATGGATAGCTTGTTGCCTGAGAAAATCCCTCTCTGGATTAAAGCCCAAAGGTTCTAAGACATGTTCTACTGTGACCATGGTGAGAACCCAATCATTTTTGTTGATGGTTCTGCAAATCACATCATATCACAAGACTATCCCCTTCCATACTGAAAGACAGACAAACACCACAGTAAAAAAAAAAAAAAAAAAAAAACATGGTTCTCCAGGCTACGAAAGATCTCACAGCCAATCCCTTGTGCACAAACACATACACAGACCTACACCTCAGTGAAGAATGTGACAACACTTCCTCTGTGGTGATTTTCTCTTTCTTTTCTTTTTCTTCTCACAATAGACAGAACTAAAAATGAAAGCAGTCCCAACACTAAATGGTCTAGTTGCAGGATAAGGAGATCTACAGATACATAAAGTTAGGTAAATGCAGTGCTCTAATTTTACTTTAAAGTGACAATTAAGGTGATCTATCCACAGCCTCCATCTGCTTGTGTTTTATTTTCCACCTCCCCCATGTTCTACTTTCCAGACTGCACCCCCCTTCTGCAAATTTCCGAATCTTCCAATGTATACCAAAGCTCAAGTCCTTAGGCACTGATAATTGGGAAAACTGGGGCATGAAAGGCTCTAGGGTCGTTAACCTAGTAACCTCTTATGACACTTGAAAATAACCTAGATCCTGGAAGCAGATAGGCAATATCTCAAATAACTAAATGAGTAGAGTTCTTATTCTTCAACATTTATGGGTTCCCCCAAATAAAAGACATGCTAATTTCAAACTTCCATCATCACTACCATTACCTTACTGTGGCACACAGGGATGGAGCCCTGACTGGAACCCAAGTGATCATGACTCAATTAGTAGATTTGTTACTGGAGGCACAAGGCATGATGAAAGGGAGAAAAGTGAAAGGGGCATGGCCTGCTTGCCTCTTTCATGGAAGGGAAGGGATGGGTATAAGCTTTTAGTGATAACAGAATGCAGTGCAATTTCTCTGGTGAAGACCAAGGGAAACACTACTCATCCTCAAGGATGGGAGTGCAGGGCTGCTTAATCATAATATCTCATGTGGAAGTGATTGGCATCCATCGGCGTCACTCCACGGCATGCTCCCTCCTGTCACAAGGCAAGAGTAAGCATGGGTTGTAGACAAACAAAAAATTAAAACCACCACCAATGGCTGCTTACAGGATACCCCTCCTGGTGATGGGGAACAAATGGCCAACGGGGACAAATGATCAGCAGACAACAGGGGTAAATATCACCAAAAAAATAAAAAATAAATTATCCTTGCCAGCCATACAAAGGCTACTCCCCATGGTGAATTATAAATTGGCAGTATTACATTCATTAGTGGATGAATCTGGGATGACTATTAATTAGAAGGTGAAACTTCTTGGAAGCAATGGAGTATGTTCATCGTGTTACCCTGCTGCAGTCATCACACATGGGTTATCCTGTCGTCAGGCGGTCCCGCAGTCGGCCGGAATTCCAAAGTCTTGGTCCGGCGTCGGTTGCTGTCGCCTCTTTCCTGACGTCAGTGTGCCAGGGGTATATATAATGCAACCGACGCCATTTTCTTCAGTCTTTCTTGCCGCGCGGTGCCCGAAGCAGAAGCAGTTCGCAAGTGCCGGTCGGCCGACTTCTGAGATTTTCGAATTTCAGACCCAAGTCTTCTATAAAGCTAAGTACCCCGTTGGGGAAACTTTTCTTGCCTCAGACCAATGTCAGAAAAAGTTAACAATTGTATTTCTTGTGTGAAGCAAATACCTCATAAGGACTTTCATTCTTTTTGCATACCTTGCCTAGGCCCAGACCACGACGTCACTTCTTGTCGGTTTTGCTCTAGGTTTAATAAGCGTACTATTAAAAGACACTTTGATTTCGCTCGACACTACTTCGGTAGGAAATTTAACTACACCATGCCGTCGGAGCAACCGACTACCGGCGTGCACAAAAAACGCAGGGATAAGGACAGACAGCCCAGGCCTAAGCCAGATTCCGAGGCCTCGGCTGATCCGGTCTCCGGTCCTACTGGACCTTTCAATTCTAAACACTTACTTACAAGTACCCAAATTCAAGATGCTAACACTACAGCAGCTACTTCACATGTTGGGCGATGCAGCCCCTGACTACCGCAGTTCTGGAACCAGAGACCACTACTGATATTTTGACAGAATGTACCAGGCTGACGCAGTCTTTTGCTTCAGGCCCTTCTGACGACTTTGCTTCTAAAGACGTCGGTGCTTCAGAAACACCATCGATTTCGGAAGGCGTTTTCAGACCGACTACTCTTACCATTAAAATGTTTTCTAAGTCAAAGACTCCTTCTAAACCTAAAAGGACTGCACTTCAGTCTCCTGTTCAAGGCCCTATGCCTAAGAAACAGATGCTCAAGATGGCTGAAGATTTGATTTCTTTAATCAGGGGTTCACAGCCCCCTCCTGACAAAAGGCCTAGACAAGAGGAAGATTATGCCTCCTCTGAGCAAATGTCCATTTCTTCAGACTCCTCTGAGGACCAAGACTATTCCTTCTCTCCTTATGAAGATTCTGATGCTGAGGACTCTATTCCCTCAGCTTCTCCTCCTGAAGACTACTCCTTTGGGGAAACATTACACACTATGAGGGAACATTTTCACTGGGAAGGTCAGGACTACTCTGATTCAAAGAAAAGGCTCAGAGAGTTTCTTTTACTACCCCAACACAGACCACTTGCCATCCCACCAGTTTTGGACATTGTGGATGATGTCTATTTAGAATCCAGTTTCAACCCAGACTCTCTACCTCCTGCTCCGGCTAAGCCTGACAGATACTACAGAGTGACTGATTCCCACAAATTTCTTTACAAAAGCCCAGTAGTTGACCCAGAGACGATCTCCCAGGGTCCGAAGGGGGCTAAGGCTTCTATGGCTAAAAACCCAGTACCTTCTGAGAGGGATTCCAGAGCACTAGACAGGTGGGGGAAAAAGGTTTACATCTCAGCCACACTAGCTATGAGGGCACTGAATTGTCAATTTCATATGCTTAAGTATCAGCAATTTCTAATCTCTCAGTTAAAGCAAAAAATTACCTCTCTCCATCAACAAACGGAATTGGAAGAAGTGCAGGATCTGTTGCATGCCACTGAGCAGGTGGGCAAACATACCTTACAATGTGGGTTTGATTCTTTGGAGGCCTCCTGCAGAGCAGCTGTCACTGGGTCTGTTATACGTAGGCATGCTTGGTTAAAGAAACAAACTCTGCCTGATCATGTTAAAGCAAAACTACTAGATGCTCCCTTACAGCAGGATGTTCTTTTCGGAGTTAAAGCAGAAGAAGTTTTAAAGAAAATGGAAGATAAGGCAAAATCTATGCAGACAGTCAAAAATTTCTTACAAGTACAACCCCCTCGCTTCAGCAGAAACTGGCCAACAAAAAATTGGTCCTTTCCAGCCACTGACAGAGTACAGAGGGGTAAATACAGACACCCAAGGGGCAGAGGACAACCACAAGTCCAGTATAAACCTCGCCAATGGGCCACTACACCACAGTAGGGAGGAGAAGACAGGTCTCAATCCACCAGAAGGCAAACTCAATTACTTGCACCTCATCTGGCCAAGCAATACTCTTTTGGCAGCCCCCTTGGGGAGAAAACTCACACTTCTTGCAGACAACTGGCACATTGTCACAAGGGACAAATGGGTCCTAGACATAATTTCACGAGGATACAGATTCCACTTTCACACCTTGCCAATGAAAAGAAGAATGCCAAACCTGCCACAAAATCAATGGGCAGAGGCACAAAAGCAAATTACAGCTCTCATGGACATGTGAGCCATTCAACTGGTACCTACTCGAGAGCAAGGGCAAGGATTTTACTCAAGACTCTTTCTAGTGCCCAGAAAGGACAATGCCCGGAGACCAATACTGGACCTTTCAATTCTAAACACTTACTTACAAGTACCCAAATTCAAGATGCTAACACTACAGCACCTACTTCACATGTTGGGCAAGGAAGCATGGCTAGTAACGTTGGACCTCAAGGAGGCATACCTGCATGTCCCTATCAGACAAAGTTGCAGAATATGCAACTGATGAAGAATTAGCTGTATTACAGTATGGTCTCAAATTTGTTCCCACTGTTTTTCCTAGACATCATATATTGAAACAGGAGTTATTTAAATTTGTTAGAAAACTCCATTTGAGATATTTTTTTTCAAATGATAAAAAAATGTTTATATATGATGAGCCTGCTTCTAGTTTTTTATATGATGATAGTGATGTTGATACTAGTATGGATAGCTACTATTCTTGCTTTTCTGATGATTCTCTGCCTTCCTTATATTCTTTAGCTTATTCTACACTTAATACTGAAGGTATTGATTTTCATAGTAAGTTTATTCCTCCATACAATAATTCCTTTATTACTCATTTCTCTGAAATGATACATTTCTCGTTACAAGAAATGTTAAGTGTATGTAGGTATGATCAAAAGTTGTGTAATATGACTAAAAATGAATGGATGGCTATGAAAAATCTTTCTAGTAGACATGACATTATTATTAAAAAGTCTGATAAAGGCAATAAGATTGTAATATTGAATAATAAACAATATTTAGATATGTGTATGGAACATTTAAGTGATTCGTTAACTTATGAGATTACTGATTATAATAAATATATTACAGCCATGAAAGAGTGTACTAGTTTACTGGACAAGGGAGTAAGATTAGGATATGTTTCTAAGGATGATTTAGATAAAAAATTTTGTTTGGAGAATTGCAATTTAGCTACCTTTTACTGTCTCCCAAAACTTCACAAAAATATGAATAACCCACCAGGCCGTCCCATTGTTGCGGCCAGTAATTATTTTTGTCGAAATATAGGTATAGTTATTCATAATTATCTGTCAACTTATGTGAAAAAATTAGATTCTTATGTTAAAGATTCTTTTGACTTTATTGATAAATTAAGTCATATTATTTGGACAGAGAATATGTTTTGGATTAGTATAGATGTAGTTAGTCTCTATACTAACATTAATCATTCTGATGGTCTACAGGCTTTATTATACTTTTGGGGATAATCCTACCACTCATTATATAATGGACTTGACTTCTTTTTGTCTTTCTAATAATTTTTTTAGTTTTAATCAAGCTATTTACCATCAACTTAAGGGTACTGCTATGGGGGCATCTTTTGCCCCCATGTATGCAAACCTTTTTATGGGTAAATTTGAATTGGAATATGTTTATAATAATAAATTTTATAAAAATTTTGTTTTGAGTTACTACCGCTACATAGATGATTTGATTTTTCTATGTAGTGGTGGTAGAGAATATGTTTATGAATTTTTTTCAGATCTTAATAATAATAAGTATAATTTGTGTTTTGATGGTTTACAGTTTGGTAGTCAAGTTCACTATCTAGATATTATGTTAACTGGAGTGGTAGGTGAGCAGATTAATACTACGGTATATCGTAAGTTTATGGATGGTCATCAGTTTCTTTATGGAACTAGTTGTCATCCCCCCCATACATTATCTGCTATTCCTTATGGAGAAATTATGAGATTATCTAGACTATGTAATAATGTGGTAGATTTAGAACAGAATATTTATGATAGTATTATTATGTTTTTGAGAAGGGGATATGATATTGATATATTGGATTTTTGTATTAATAAGTTAATGGATAAAACAAGTGTTAAAAAGGGTAATAAATGGACTATTAGTAATAGTAACCAAGAAATAAATAGTTTTTTACCTTTTAATAATATGGTTAGTTCTGTTAATAGGAATAATAGGTGTTTAGTGGGTCCTAAGCAGGATATATCAGATATTTATTTTGTCACTGTTTATAATTCTCATAGTGATAAAATTTGGAATATTATTAAATATTTTTGGAAATTTCTAATTTCAGATAAAAATCTTTGTAAGATTTTTCCTATTGTTCCTAAACTGTCCTTTAAAAGAGGTCAGAATTTATCTGATAAATTAATTAATACTTATTATATCTCCCCATTGGATAATGTATATAATAATTTGGCTATAGTAGGTACTAATGTTTGTGGCCAGTGTAATATTTGTAAATTTGTAAAGCCATATTTTGATAATATTAATGGTATTTCATTTATACCTAAGAATATTTCTTCATGTAATTCTGAAGGGGTTATTTATTGTGTTCAATGTCCGTGTAAGTTATATTATATTGGTGAGACAAAGAGAAAATTCAAAATCAGAATGCAGGAGCATATTAGAGATATTAATAAAAGAGTAGTGACTAGTCCCATTGCATTGCATTTTATGGAGTGTCATAATAGTAATGCTGCATTGTTTGAATGTTGTGTTTTAGAAAGTGTTTTCATTAAAAAAGGTGATGATAGATTAATTAAAAATATTTTGTTATTTAAAGAAACTATTTATATTTTGAAATATAATACTATGTCACCTAATGGTTTGAATTTAGAAGTAAATTGGAAAAGTTTATTATAAATTTTATATTGTAATATTCTTAGTTTTTTATTGTATGTTTTCTCTCTTTAAATGTTATTTAGTCTAATTGATTAATTAATGTATGTAATTACTTAACTAATTGTGATATATATTGTGGTGGGTGTGTGCCTGTAACTTATGCTCATTGAAGGCTATTATGCCGAGGCGCTAAGCTGTATTAAATCCTGTTTGTGAACTGGCTGTTGTTTTTTAGGCTGTTGCCTTCTCTCCTTTACGTGGTTTTGTAAAGTTGCAGAATATACCTTCGATTCATTGCAGGTTCAACCCATTACCAATTTTCTGCACTGCCTTTTGGCTTATCTACTGCGCCCAGAGTTTTCACAAAATGCCTGGCACCAGTAATTGCATACGGCAGACAAAGAGGAATTCAAATATATCCATACCTGGACGACTGCCTCATCCAAGCAGAAAGCAAAGACATTCTCTTACATCATCTGGCCTTTGTAAAGCACCTACTAATTTTCCTGGGGTACACAGTAAACGAAAAGAAGTCAAAACTAGTACCCTCACAAAAAATGACATTCTTGGGTGCCAGCTTGAATACAATGGCCCAGAAGGCTCATCTTACGCCAGACAAGCAACTACAACTAACTCAATATTTCAAGACAATGGCAACAAAGACCCAATTAACTGCAAGAAAAATTCTGCAGGCTTTGGGCTTCATGGCATCTTGCATTCTAATAATACCATTTGCAAAGCTGCATATGAGGAAATTACAATGGTACCTAAAAAGCGTATGGTCTCAACACAGCCACAGCTTGGACACAATGATATCTCTCATTCCCTGCCTACAACAGGAATTTCAATGGTGGTCACAGGCATGTCACCTCAACAAGGGTCAACCTTTCACCTTGCCCCCAGCCAGGCAAACTATCACAACAGATGCTTCAGACTACGCCTGGGGGGCACACATGGCAGGGCAATGCATTCAAGGCCTATGGACTGCAGAACAAAGAAATCTGCACATAAATCAAAAAGAGATGCTAGCTGTACAGAAAGCTCTGACAGCCTTCAAGGCTCTATTACATCCAGGACAACTTGCAATAAAGATGGACAACACCACAGTTATGTGGTACATAAACAAACAAGAGGGTACACATTCCTACCCTCTATGCAGGCAAGCAATGATCTTATGGAACACAGCTCTGGCCTACCAAGTCCAGTTACAAGCTCAATTCCTGCCAAGACAGAAGAACACATTGGCAGACGACCTCAGCAGAAACATCAAAGATCCCCACAAGTGGAAATTAGACCCACAGATATTTGCAATGATAACTCAAAAATGGGGTCCTCCAAACTTAGACCTGTTTGCCAGTCCTCAAAACAACCAACTGACAAAATTTTGTTCAAGGACATTTCACCATCAAGCTTGGAAGGTGGACTCTCACTCTTTCAGTTGGAAAAACCTGACAGCATATGCCTTTCCTCCACTACCTCTCCTCACAAAGGTTCTTTTGAAGGTCAAAAAGGAGACACCACGACTGATTCTCATAGCCCCAGACTGGCCAGGCCAGCATTGGTACCCGCTATTGAAAAATATGGCCCACAACCCACGCCAGCACTGGTACCCGCTATTGAAAAATATGGCCCACAACCCACCATGGATATTGACTCAAATACCCCATTTGCTCACACAACAAAACAAACAGATTCTTCACAGCCAGCTCAAAACGTTAAATCTGGCTGCATGGCAAATCAACTAAACATCCAACCAGCTCCTCTTTCACAAGCAGTTCTGGATGTTATTCTGGAAGCCAGGAGGCCAAGCACCAGGAAGGCTTATTCGGACAAATGGAAAAGGTTTTGTGCCTGGAACCAAGCTAAAGGCCAAGACACAAGTCAGCCTCTCATGCCTCACATTCTACAGTATTTAGCTGAGATGTTGCACAAAGGACTATCCTTTTCCTCAATTAAAATCCATGCTTCAGCTATTTCAGCTCACTACAACACGGGTCCACCTTTATTTTCACATCCTCTTCTAAGGCAGTTCCTCAGAGGGGAAAAGAATATTAGACCACCCAGGAGAGCTCCTACACCAACATGGGACCTCAACTTTGTTCTGGAAAAACTAACGCTACCTCCCTTTGAACCAGCTTTCTCTGCAGATCTTCAGTTCCTATCATGGAAGACTGCCCTGCTCCTAGCAATAACTTCAGCTAGGAGAGTCTCAGAACTACAGGCACTAATGGCAGTGGAACCTTTCCTCATCTTTCATCAAGACGGAGTTTCTCTAAGAACTAATCCTTCCTTTATGCCTAAGGTGGTTTCCAGTGTAGCTTTAAATCAAACCATCCACCTACCCACCTTCTTCTCCAATCCACAGAACAAAGGTGAGAGACTCCTGCATTCCTTGGACATTCACAGGCAGCTTCGTTACTACTTGGACAAAACTAAGGCTTTCAGAAAAACTGACCAGCTCTTTGTATCCTATGCTACAGCTTCTCAAGGGAAGGCTATATCTAAGCAAACCATTTCTAAATGGATAGGTCACTGTATACGGTTCTGCTATACCGATCATGGGAAACTAGTCCCTGCTACCGTTAGATCCCACTCTACCAGGGCAACAGCTACCTCTACAGCCTTTCTCAGGGGGGTTCCAACCAAGGAAATTTTAGAAGCTGCAACTTGGAGTTCAGTACACACCTTCACCAAACACTATCACCTACCTCTTTACTCTAAGTCCAGGGCGGGCTTCGCCACTGCAGTTCTGCAGGGCCTGATTGCCTCCACTAACCCTCTATGATACCTCCCCCCTACCTTAGCTTTGGGATTCAAGCCAAGTGTGATGACTGCAGCAGGGTAACACGATGAACATAGTACAGTTTTGTACCTACCATAAATGTAGATGTTCGAGTGTTCACCTTGCTGCAGTCCAGGTTACCCTCCCTCCATCCCCTCTGATCTACTGGAAAAATCTCTTCTATGCCTTACTGATGTATTTGCTTATAGCTGAAGGGATTTTGTGTTTGTGCAGTGTTCACTCCATTTGGTACTAATTCTGACCACCTTTTTGGGGGCACCTGACCTCTGGGGCAAGAAAAACTGAAGAAAATGGTGTCGGTTGCATTATATATACCCCTGGCGCACTGACGTCAGGGAAGAGGCGACAGCAACCGACGCCGGACCAAGGCTTTGGAATTCCAGCCGACTGCGGGACCGCCTGACGACAGGATAACCCATGTGTGATGACTGAGGTAGGGTGAACACTCGAACATCTACATTTATGGTAGGTACAAAACTGTACTTTACCTTCTGTCAACACACAGCTGTCTAGATTTCTAGCATCTACCTAACACCCTGGAAGTTCTACACTAGTCCTGCATTGGCTCATCACCTTCCTAGCAGTCCTGCACTTAGTTAAACTGTATTCTTAGTTCTAGTTCCATCCAAACTCCACATTCTACTACTCAAAGTCATGCAATGTTATGAACATTTAGCTTTTTCAGTAAACTTTAGTATATTTTGGCAAACCGCTTGCTCATTCAAATCTGCTGGATTTAAATTTGAGAAATGAGCAATTATTAAGGCAGCAATGGCAAACTACAGAAGACAGACATGAAATTCAGCACATTATATCATACCAGGAAAACATATTGAGAGAGAATTTACATATATTAAGTATAAAAACTTGAAATGTGTGGAGCTGCTGATATATGTGTGAAATGTTTTTTTACCAGGTTTTAAGGTAGAATTTGCATACGTTTGACATTTCTGGCTTTTTGAGCATTGTAACTCCATCCATCCATAGCCCCTTTTTCCCATTTTTGCACATGGGGTCTGGGTGTCACTTCAACAGTGACAATCACCTAGGGCCAAGGTTTACACCGCCAGGTGGCTAGCCCTACCACAGTGGTTCTTCCACACCACACACACACCTATGGCCAATTTAGTGTGTCCAATCTACCTACTATGTCTTTGAAATGTAGGAGGAAACCGGAGTACCCAGTGGAAACCCTCATGAACACAATGAAGGCATGCAGACACCACACAGAATGCACCCCAGCCGAGAATTGAACCAGGGAACCTCTTTCTGTAATGCAATAACACTATCCGCTGTACCACCAAGCATTGTAACTATCTAGGATAAAAAAAAAACTCTAATATTGTGCACGTTATCTAGATACCTGATTGCCCAACCTAACACTGAAAGCACTAATTGCAAAATAAATATTTTACATTATCAGTACATTTGTTTCAAAGTCTAGGTAAACAATGTACAAGAAATCTTTCTATTTTTGATACCGAAGTTTACTTCCAACTAGAAGTGTGAGATTTTATATTTATTATATCTCTTACAAAAAAATAAATAAAAAAAAAGGATGAAAGCCTCATTTGGCCATTATGGCTTATCCCAAAGATCCTTAAAGGCCAGACAAAGCTACCCTGTGTAAACAGGTAGGCCAGCTTGTAGATCTTTAAAGTACACAGGTACTCTTTTCCTATTAAGGATAGCACAGCCTTGTAAACTTTTTTTTTACTACCTCTTCTAAGTTAAAGCATCCTATTACAGGTTATAAATTACCGTATGCACAATGGCATGTGCTGCATCCAGAGCCAGCCTCCATTTTCATTCTATCGGTATCTGTTTAACGGCACAATTTCAGATTTCAGCCTTCATGAAATACCATTTTCCCCTACACGACATAACTGTAAAGTTCACTGAACTTTGCTAACGGTGATGTCAATGTACAGAGTGCATACAAACATGTTCATAGACTTTAATGGATACATCACTGCACACGCACGTGTTCCCATCTATTAAATTCCATGGATGAACTCCATACTATCCCTCAAGTGATGTCAGTGAAGGTTACATTAGAATTAGGTAGGCATATTCTTAATACTTTTGTTTTTCATGAAGAAATGCCCAATTAAGTTTGTTAAGATGGGTTGGAAAATAAATTGTGGTGTTTAGGTTAGAAAGTACTACAATGTACAGCAAAGTGCAACAGAACACTAAGTTTCATGAATGTGTAAGAGCAAAAAATAAAAAATAAAGAAATGTACAACTAGTCTTATTTCATACAGTTTAGTCATTAATTAACCTTTCAAAGAAGATAATGATATCAACTATATGTCTAAAGTAAACTTGACTTTGTTTCTTACTGACAGAATTATTTCTAAAAGACAGTTTACCAGAAATAACACTTGATTTCATCTGATGGTACATTTAACATAGGTGAGCAGAGATTTTGTAATACAAAACTATGTTACATTGCTAGTATGGCACCAATATTGGTTGAAAACGTTCATAGATATTTGTAGTTATTTAGTCACTATAATCTATTACAACTTGCTCATGCAACATTTCTGTATCCCCCATGCTTCACTGGAAAAATGGTCCATCAGGATTGGTGTTCTTCCTGATTAACAAATGAAAATAAAATAAAAATATGACTTCCAGCGTACCCAGTTTAACAACACTGGTCTTAAACTGTTTTAACACTTAAGAAGAGAGGTTACTTTGAAAAGCAAGAAGAAACAAAGTGAAGCACTAGAAAACCAATTAGAAATACCATTCTATATGTGATTAAGTATGGATCTACTGTCGCCAACCAACTTGGTCAGTCTTGAATCATCCAATCCTGAACAAAAACCCACCAACAATGCAGGTGACTAAAACAGACACAAGTAAAATGCAAAAAAAAAATTTTTTACGGATTACTATCAAAATTTAGATCGGCACTTAAGCGAAGATGGTAAGGTCAAAAGGCTGTTTTCAACTTTTCGTAATGCTGTGCTGATCCAGAAAATGTTCAAATCCATATTAGCAAATGGTAATGTGCGTTCGCTAATGTGGAATCAATGTTCTGATAACACACTGCACTACAGTGGGAATTGGGAAATGTACCCTTTTCTCACTGTAGTGCAATCTCGGAGTTGGAATATATAATATGCATGGGGTGTGGGGTGCACAGCCTCCCCACGTGGGGGGCAGGGAGGCTTGCCCCACTGCAAAAACATTACCAGTAACACGGACTTTCGACATTGGCACTTCTGGTGTTCAAATGTCAATTCTGTGTTAACATGTCTGATATTTTGGTAATTAGTTATCAATTTTGGCAAACCAGTTCGATCAAAAGGTGGAAAACTGTTTTGATTTTCCACATTTTGATAGTAAACCCTTTTTTACGTGGAGGGGGCTAGTCTCCTTACATTCTATCAGAGTAGAGCTGTGTTCTGTTTATATTTTAACTGCTAGGTCACACATATTTAGGAGCACTTTACTTCCCACTGTGGTAAACTACCCTCCTACCACCACCAAAGACAGCGTGATCTTGAAGCTAGAATAGGACTGAGTAATGAGGTCAAAGCTAACACACAGACTACAGTGGGATACCCCACCTCCCCAAAAAATTAGTTTTCTTCTTTAATTGTCATCTGCCTCATTTTAGTCAGGTGCATCTCCCAAATGTTATGTTTGGATTATGCGATAAAGAAAGAATAGTTGTGTAAAATCTTACCATAACCATAGATGTCTTTCTCTTCCATGTTGCTGTATTCATTACATGAGGGATTTCTTGCCATAAACGATCCCAACGTCCGGCCAGTATACAAAAGCCTTTTACCATTACTAGGTAAGTAGGATGTCGCACATAGGCCCAATGCAGGCATCGGCCATAAAAGTGATGTCCGCATATACCATCCTCAGAACTGAATGCCCCAGGAAGAACATCAGCCTAAGGTACCAAGGAAAACACACATCCAAAGAAAGAACAAGAACTAGGGGGAAGGTAGGAGGGATAGAATACTCCAACATGGAAGAGAAGGACATCTACAATTATGGTAAGATTTTACCACTATTCTATGTCCTTCTATTTCTATGTTGCAGTATTCATTACATGAGGGAGAGTACCACAGCTCATGAAGGAAAAAGGGAGAAGCGGGTCTCTACAAAGCCATGAAGAATGGCTCTAGAAAAAAATGCTCTGGACCTGGAAATGCCATCCAACTTGTAAAGTTTAGTGAAGGAATGCATAGAAGTCCAAGGGGCTGCTTCTAAAATGGAGGAGGTATCCAAACCTTTGAAAAAAGCACCAGAGGAAGTTACAGCCCAAGTAGAGTAAGCTTTAACAGGAGTAGAAAGACTATTACCATGAACAACATAACAAAGGGAAATTGCTTTAGAAATCCAAGTAGAAATAGTCTGCTTGGTAGCAGGGTTTCTCAGATCCCTGGAATGAAAAGATACAAAAAGCTGATCAGATTTCCTGACAACTTTAGTTTTATACAAATAAAATCTAAGCTGTCTGTGCACAACCAAGACTCCTCACTGGAAGTCTGTGGAGAGGGGAAAAAGGTGGGCAAGTTAATGGACTGATTAACCAACAATTCATTCACAACCTTGGGCATAAAGGAACAGTTGGTATTCAAAGAAACCCTGCTCTTATGGAAAACCAGGAAAAGTGGAAATGCCATCAAAGCTTGTAGTTCAGAGACCCTTCTGGCTCAAGTAATAGCAAGTAGAAGCACATTCTTCCAAGTACAATATTGCAGAGTAGCTGTTGCTGCAGGCTCAAACAAAATTAAGATTCCAGGGAGGTGGAATAGGTTTTCCTAGGTAGTCTAATGTGAAGGATGTCTTTAAGGAAAAGTTTAACCTCCAATCTGGAGACCAAAGGGAGAGACAGAGGCAGACATGCAGAAATAACTGAAAGATGAGCTTTCACAGAAGAATAAGCCAATCCAGCCTTCAAAAGTTCACACAAGTAACTTAGAACCAAAGGAATGTCTACATTTAGTGGGTCTAGGTTACGAGAGACAGCAGATGGAACACCTCTTCCATTTGGATAAGTAGGATTTCCTACTACTGGGTTTCCTGGTCTCCTGCAGTACCCTAAGCATGTCCTCAGAGAAAGGTGTTTGAAAGGATTCAGAAGTTTATCACCCACAGTGTGAGTTGCAGAGTTGACAATTGAGGATGAATGAGTGATCCCTTGCTTTGTGTGAGAAGATCCACCCTGTGAGGTAATTTGTGATGGCCGCCCTTGGCTAAATGCAGAAGAAGAGGGAACCAATGTTGTCTTGCCCACAAAGGAGTCACCAGCAAGATATTTGGTTTGTCCTGTTAAATCTTCAGCAGAACTTTCTGAATAACATGGAAGGGAGGAATGCACAGAAAAACCATCCCTTTCCAAGAAACTGATAGGGGCTTCCACCTTCCATACCAGACCTGGAACTCTGGACAAAACACTGGAAGTTGTCTGTTCAAAGGGGAGACAAAAACATCTACTTGAGGAGTACCCCACTAGTGAAGAATGTCCAGAAACATATCCCTGTGAAGCATCCATTTGTGGGACTGAGTCATGGACCTGCTCAGAGTGTCTGCCACAGCATTTTAGTTGGAAGCGATATACACCACCTGCAGAGTGAGTTGGTACTGAGTTGCCAATTCCCATGCTAAAAGAGCTACCCTGCACAGAAGGTACGATTTTTGACCCCCCCCCCATTTCTTCACATACCACAGAACTGTGGTATTATCTGTAAACAGTTTTAGAGGTCCTGGATGAAGACGAGTATGAAATGCCTGAAGAACCAGCAGAACAGCCTTCATCTCTTTTATGTTTATGTGTCCCTTCCTTTGAAAAGGAGACCACAGGCCTTGTACCTTCATGGATGCAAAGTGTGCCCCCAACCCATGTCGGAGGCATCTGTGAACAACTCTTGAGTTGGTAGGGAGGGATGTACAGGTATGCCTGGATTTTCTGGGTAATCTGGTGAATCCACCAAAGAAGCTCCCTCTTTAAGCAAGGAATTAGAGGGACAACAAACTCCAGTGGGAGAGCATGCTGCATCCAAACTGATTTCAGGTACTATGGAAACCTGCTCATGTGGAGTTTGGCAAGGGGTAGCATCGGAATAGTAGAAGCCATGACGCCTAGAAGCATAAGAAACTCCTTGGCTGTCAAAGACTGCAGCGGGAGAAGGTCCTGGAAGTAACTGAGATGAGACATAATTTTTTTGTGGTGGAAGAGAGGCCAACATGAAATCTGTCTGTATCCTGCACCCCGGGAAGACATGGTTCTGTGAAGGGGTGAGAATGAATTTTTTTTTAAATTGACTGCGAATCAAAACCTTTGCAGAAGAGTAGTAGTAAACAGGAGATTGTAAATCAAGGTTTCGGGAAGTGGTGCCTGTAGCAACAGGCCGTCCAGATAGGGGAAGACCTGCATGCCTTGGAGTCTACAGAAAGCAATCACAGAAGCTAAACATTTTGCAAATATCCTTGGTGCCGTAGAGAGACTAAAGGGTAAAGCACAGAACTGAAAATGTGAGAAAGCAACAGAAAAACATAAAAATATTCTGTAAAGGGGATGAATGGGAACATGTTATACTCCTGACTACCTGACATCATGGAAGATGAGACAGCAACCAACGCAGGACCCAAGACTCTGACAATCAGGCTAAATGAGGTCTACCTGCAAGCTGATAATCCAAATGTAATGACTTGCAACAGAGAAACATGAAGAACATCATGTAGGTAGGTATCCTTGACATCCAGGGAGGCTAAGTACGCCTGTGGAAAAATGAGAGGAAACAGAGTTTGGCAGAAAAGTATATGAAAGGTTTGGACCTTTAGGAAGGTGTTGTGGCAAGAAAGGTCCAGAATGGGTCTCCATGGGCCATCTTTCTTGGGAACCAAGAACATCCTCGAGTAGAACCCTCTTCTCCTTTGTGACAGTGGAACTTCTTGGATATTAACTCTTGTAGCACCTCTGGGAAGAAAAGAAGTTGTTCTCGAGGTGGTTGAGGAATCCTCATGAATGGAGGAAGAGTTTTCCAAGCCAATAAATATCCTTTGTGGATAACAGACAGAACCCATGAATTGTGAGTGATGTGTTCCCAGACTGTAAGGGACAGAGTAAGGTGCTGAGAGAGGGGAATGAGACCAGAAGGAACCAGGTAGTCATAGACTACCTGGCTTGTCTGGAAAAGGCGGCTTTTGAGTAGAAGAAGGGTGAGAAGGTTTAAAAGAAGGGTCTCCTGACACCCCTTTACCTCTGGAAAGGGGAGTTCGAGATTGTTTCCTGACAAAAGAAGTCTTAACTGGGTAGTTCCTTTGGAATTTGGGAACTGCAGACACAAAGATATGTTTTAAATCCAGAAAATCCTTACTTTTCTCCTGATAGGAATTGAACAAGGTAGCAGCTGCAGTACCAAACAAGGCATTATTATCTAATGGTGCATCCAATAGCTGGCCTTGAAGTTTTCAGGAAGAAGTTGGAGCCTTAACCAAGAGTATCTCTTTAATACAGAATCAGTGGCAGCATCAAAACTGCATCTAATGGAGTGGCGTACCACTTGGGAAGATGCCCCCAAAACAGAGGAAAGCTGAGACTTAACATCTGAATCCAGAAGATCAGAGAGAAGCTAAGAGGTCCAAGAAAGAAGGGCCAAAGCATACTTATTTATGTGGGTTTGATAGTTAATTGCCCTAAAAGCAAGTGTAGCTGAAGTGTACACTTTTTTTCCCATGGTTGTACTCTCCTTGTCTGAAGGGAGAAGAAAAGTGGAAGGCAAAAGTCTGGATAGCTTATCAGTAGCTACAGAAGCAACCACTGGGTCTGCAGCAGGGCATTTATAAAGGAATATGCAGTCCTCTAGATCTTTATAGCACCTATTTAGCCATTTAGGGGCAGGAGGTTGAGAGTCTGTAACTCTTTGAAGCAGAAGTAAAAGCGTCTAGAAAGGCTGGCTGAACTGGTGGCACAGCAGAGGGAGAGGGTGAATCAATCTGGAATAAATCATAGTATCTCCTCTGTGCATCAGTAACCTGTGAGCAGTACCACTTGAAAAACTCCCTCATATGAGCAATAGTCTCCCCAAAGATGATGTCTTCACCAGGAGACTCAATTCCATTGGACTTCTCCTCAGGTGAAGCATACTCCTGGGTGGCAGGGGGGGGATTTGGGAAGAGTATGCTAAAGACTCATCCTCTGATAAAGCTTGCTCCCAAACCTTTTCTGAGGAGAAGAAGTAGAAGGCAGGCTGGGAAGAGAAAAACCAGTGGGAGGCTTTAAAGCCATAAGGCATTAAAAAATCCCTGTGTCAAGGCTTGCCAGTCAGGTAGAGGTTCCTGAGAAGCTGTAAAATGTTTTTCTTTTCTTTTTAAGGGGCACAGCAGCGTTATGGATGGTGGAGAGACCTGACATAAGCCCGCATTCTATAACAGTCGAAGACACTTTCTCCTGAACCAAGATCTGTGGAATGCCTCAAGGGTCTTTTGATATTATGAGCCCAGGTTCTCCCTGCTTGTCCAGAATGGACATCTGCAACACCTCAGAGGATGTGCAAGTGGCTGACTCCCTGCTGGCTTCCACTCTGGATCCTGATGAGGAATCAGAGCCAAATTCCAAATGGGTCGCCAGGCCTTCACTGGCCTCAAAAGGGACATCCAGAATGGGAGGTGCAGGCAAAGCTTCAGGCCTGAGCTTCTTGGCCTTCTTCACGGGCTCAGTATCCTCCTTAATGTCACATGCTAACCTCTTAAGTCTTTGCTTCTCTAAGAAAATATTTAGAGGGTGAAGGCAGCTACATGGAGTTTTGGGAAGAAACGCCTGACATATAGAGCAAGACTTATGATCGTGATTAGGGCCTAAACAAAACAGACACTGGTAGTGGGAATCTTTATGTGGAATTTGTCTTCCACAACCACACTTGCCTTTCCTGGATGGCATGTAACCTCAGACAGAAAAGCAGTAGTAAAAGTAAATACAAAAAAAAGAAACAATGGGGCACTTATCTGAACACACCTGTACAGCAACCAACAACTCAGGCTGGCAGACTGACAGCTGAAGATGGTGTTCGGACTGGTGGCAGACAAGTTCAGAGGATGGTACGTGTGGACATCACATTTATGGCCGACACCTTCCTTGGGCCCACATGCGATACTTCATATAACTAGCAGGGGTAAAAGGCTTTTGTATACTGGCCAGATGTCAGGATTGTTTATGGCAGGGAATCCTTCATGTATTGAATACTGAAACACAGGAATAGAAAGACATCTACCAGTATCAGTTAGCTAGCTACAGAAGATCTACGACAACAGTCAATGCCATATCCAGTTAGTTTTCAATGTTTCTGAACATGTATACACTAGACAAGTGTGGAAAAAGGGAAAACAAGTTAGTCAATACTAAATGCCACAAGCTGAAACCTTAAGAGTACTCTGCACTAGTTCCCTGTCAGAACTTTGAGGTCCAATCCAGCAACTTGTAGTACTTTGAAACAAAGCTCTCTACTACACCTTTACAGCACGTTTTCCAGAGGCATTTTTCCCCCTGAACTCTTTCCTGTCTAGGAGGCTGTACAACCCAATACCCCTGCTGCTTATACATATTACCTCGAAGACTGCTTTATCTTAGAGCAAAGGGAATACTCAGAAATGCTGCAACTTCAAAACTCCTACATATTACTTACATTCGCACATTCCGTTTCATTACTCTGAACTTCATAATTCTGGCACATGAAGTAGCCCATATGCAATGATATTCATATATGCAAAACCTTCATTTTCTCTCCAAATGCCAGCTTATGTTCTAGTTAACTATGCAAGTGCCTATTTTGTGGTACTTAAGGATGTTTACTGTATCAGCATGCCAAATGAGGCAGAAGTATCTGATAAGTCTCAGTGTACTGCCAATACTGGTACTAGTACATTTAAGTATAATGAATGAATGGTTCACAGAAGTCTAAACTCGCTCCCAGAAAATGAAAGATCCACCTTTCTACTTAGTTCACTAACTGTGAAATTGGCAAATGAGATCTGAGATGTGTTAGGGGTTCATGCGTTATGGTTAAGAGAAAAGCTTGAGAGTTTTCTGGTGGCCACAAGCTAAAGTAATGGCTGAGTTGGATCTGAACCCAACAGCTGAGGAAAAAATGAAAACTGACAACATCAGATACAAAGTTATTTGCTCTTATAAGTTTTTCTTATGTTTAGTCTTCCAGCAGAAGTGAGAATCTGGGCTAACCTTTCTGAACAAAAAGGGCTCCTGGCCATCAGTGGAAGTGGAGAAACAATAAGGTCAACAGCAGTGAAGGAAGGCTCAGGTAAGACTTGCCAAACAGATGAGACAGAAAGCTCCTGGAGGGCCTGAGATGTTCAGAAGATGAGGCCACAAAATGAAAAAAAAAATCACTTGCCACAGCCAAACCAGAGCTATTAAAAATGTCTTTCAATCTGAAAAACATGGCCTTCTACAGTTGCTTGAAAATACAGGAAATGGAAATGCTTGAAGGACACCCAGGAGCCATTTGTGGATGAGGCTGTCTCAAGTACATCTTTCCAGGGGAAGAACAAGGGAAATGAAGTCATTGTCTTTAGTACTGGGTGAGAATGCAGAGAGTTTGCTGTAAGGTTACCCTCAGCAATAAAATAGGCTTTGATCAACTGACAGACCACTCACAGGTTATCAGCATACAATGACTGAGCTAATCTACTAAAAAGTTAACTTCTCCCAGTAAGTGACCAGCAAGGAGAAGGTGACTAGAGACAAAAGCCCTTTCTTATCTTAAACTCTTATGGCCTCCCAACAAAGGGGACAGGAAGGGGTTCCCCCATTAGTTGATATAACAAACCACAGCCAAGTTTGTCAATGTGGATGACAACAATACCTGGGGAAAAGTCCTGAAATGCCTTAAATATGTGGAGGATAGCCCTAATTTTCAAAACATTTATTTGCAGACTGGCCTTAGAATGTGATTTATGTACAATGTATGGTCTGCTCCTGAAAATGCTCCCACTTGCCTTAGAGCAAAAGCATCCAGGGTAACTGTCACAGTGGGGATGGGGCTTGGGGAGTTGTGGAGCCACTGACTAACATGATCTTGCCATTTCCATGACAATCTGATTATAAAGTGCATGGGATTGAGGAGTTGACAACAACTGAACCCTAAGGGTCTACTGTCACACTTGTGGTATCTGGCCTTTGGAACCATGTAGATCAACATTACCATTAGACCAAATAACTGTCTGGAACAAAGGGCATCTGGAAGCATTTGACTTTGCAGAATCCAGAGAATGTTATACTAAACAAGATAGGATTCTGTCTAGAGGAGAATAAGCTTGACAAGACAATGTCCAAGATACACTTGATAAAGGTGTTGGATTAAGTAGGCACCAGCTAGGACTTTGCAGTGTTCACTGTGATGCCTACAGATTGAAAAATGAAAGAATCCTTTGGGGTTATCAGACCACATATGGGGCTACTACATGATAGTCACCAGGTAAGGGAAGAACCTGGTTCATTGCAGCCTTAGGTACACTACAACCACAGATATGCACTTGGTGAACACCCTGGCAGCTAATCTGAAACCAGATAGTTACATCCAAAATTGGATGCGACTGGTTCTTATGCAGTAGGGAAGAAACTTTCTTTTTTTTTTTTTGAAACAAGAAACATCTTTATTAAATTATTGTGTGTGACATAGGCAATCTTATATTTATATAAATAAAAATAAACCATAATCTTTTATACAATTGTTTCTTGTCATCTCAATTTGAGCCTTTATCACATCTTGCAGAACTTTTTGTTTTATTGAAAAGTCTAACACAAAAATACACAAACACACCTAATATGCCCCCTGAAACATATTAACTTAATAATAACACACAAAACTATGTACATCTTCAAGTATTGAAATTTTACCCTCCTAACAGGAAAAAAAGTTCCAAACTGACTAAACAGAAAGAAAGATTATCCATGGCAAGAATGAGAAAAAGGACACTCATTTTTCTTTTGTCATGCTCTTTCAACCAGTTCCTTTTTTACACTGCCGTTCTTACATTTCTTAAAACTGAACAAGAAGAAAGAGAGGAGAGAAAAAAAAACAGGAGCACCTATTTACATTAGTATCCCTATTACACTTAAAATAACTGAGAAAACTTTACTTTATAACATGCAAAGAAAACCATGCAGCACTTAAATAATACTATTAAGAAAAAATTTTGTTTTACTTACAGTTGACTTTCTCCCTCCTCTTCCCCTCTCTTGAGTATTTTCCAAATGTAGGGCATATGCTTTATAGTCCCCTACAAGTTTAACAAAGTAAAAAAAGTCCAATATTTCCAGATGTTCTTGTTCTGTCCTGTTTCGTAACTATAATCATTTCTTTGTAATCCCACATTTGTCAATTTCAAAGTTACTGATTTTAGTGTCCAAATGTTAATAACATGAAGTAGGGCATATGTTTTAGAGTCCCCTACAAGTTTAACAAAATCCAAGAAAGTCCAGTATTTCCAGATTTTCTTGTTCTACTCCTGTTCATCTCCATCTCCCAAACCCTGTCTCTGCTTCATCTCCAGTGCACCCTCAGTTCTTCTAGTCAACTTCTGTGCTTTTTTACCTCTCACAAGTATTTTCCATTGAAACACTGGGAAAGTATCACAGTCTCTCTGTGGTCTTTATTATCAGAAGAACAAGAAGCAGAATCTACTTGTTTCACATGTCAGTTTTTGTTGGACAAACTTTTGTATTTCTTTCTTAGCATGTACTTCATCAAAAAATGTTTTTGCTCCTCCAGGGAAAAATATTTTGAAGATAACTGAGTACGGTAGTTTGAATCTCATGCCCGCTTCTCGAAATTCCCTAAATAATAGAATACATTTATTCCTCTTCTGCTTGCTGTACAATGAGTAGTCAGTCATTCTCCACAAACACTGTGCTGTCTCTCACTTTTACCACTTTGTCCTTCTGCCACAGCTTTTGTCAGAATCAACTCCTTCTGCTGGTAAGATTGTATTTTAACTATTAAAGGTCTAAGTTGTTTTCTCATAGCCAAGTTTGGAGCATACACACAATGTGTCCTTTCTATTAACAATTCCTGTTGTGGAATACCAGCCCAATTGCTTATTTTTGCTTTCATGAAATTAATACAGTCTGTTCCTTCCAGCTTCTCAGGTACAGGAGAAGACCTCAGGTTTTACCTACATGCTCTGTCTTCTAATTCTATTATTTTTTTTAAACATCTCTTCTTGTGCAGTCTCATATTCAGCCAGCCTTTTCTTCATTTCAACCTCTGAGTTTTGCAGTTTTATCACCTTATCCAAGTATCTGTTTAAAGCTTCTTCCATTTTTTTTCTAGCCTTTTAATGCATGAGTTGATATACTCCATCAGTGTTTCATTTATTTTAGTCAGGTCTGTGCGGAGTTGCTTTATACTTTCCCCTACGTTACTGGAAGTCATGTCTGGAGCTTGCACTTCTTTTTGCTGAACAACTTCAGTACTTTTCCCAGTCAGTGCTTTTTCGTCGCCTTTTGTAGCTGATTTTCCTTCAGGTCCTCTGTATTTCTTTCTTCCTAACATCCAGGCAGTGCACTTACTAGCTAGTTACGGAAATTTACTCAGAAATCCAGGTCCACTGGCTTTCCCTGCTAAGTTTATGTTTTCACACTGGAAGAGCTAAAATTATGCTGT
The DNA here is from genome assembly GCF_019279795.1 of Protopterus annectens. Taxonomy (NCBI): domain Eukaryota; kingdom Metazoa; phylum Chordata; order Ceratodontiformes; family Protopteridae; genus Protopterus; species Protopterus annectens. The sequence goes on from NC_056744.1 coordinate 871,848,840, forward strand.
TACTCAATGTGCAGCCATCTTTGAAGTATCTAGTGAAGAAACCTTATTGACTCCCGAGCTTTTCTGATATACAGGAAGACAGTCCCCTTTGGATAGGCATGTAAGGATCAGCATTACCATTATCATCTCATCCATTTTTCCTAGTTTTTACATGAGGTTGGGGTGTTTTGATAACTGTCATCACCTTTCTTGAGCCTATGCCACTCTCTTACTTTCTTCAACAGTCATGCCTCACTGTCACAGGTCTTCTCCCACACAATCCATCCAATTCTTTGCTGGATTCCCTGGTTTCCTCTTGCCTTCTTCCTATCTAACTCAAATATTTTTTACTAGACTGTCTACTGCATTTCTGTACATGTAACCAAACGACAGTAATCTGTTCCTTTGACCTTCGTCGTAATTAGCTCTATCTGAACTTCTGCTCTGATGCCCTCATTTCTTCATCTGTCCTACAGTGTGCATCCTACCACCTGTCTCAGACAGTACATCTCCATCACCCCTAGTTTTCTCCAAGCGCTCTGCCTTCACTGCCCAGGTTTCTGTACCATACAATATTACTGGTTGCACCACTGTTTTGTACACCTTATTTTTCAGCATCATTGGCATTCTTCTGTCACATACTAAACCGAATACCGTGCAGTCAGCAGCAGCACCTCTGATTCTAGCTCTGATCTCCTCATTCAGACTTCCCTTCTCCTCAACCACCCCTGACTGGTAATTGAAGCTGTTAACCTGTGCCACTACTTCCCCTTCTATCTCAGTTCTCAGCTTCATTTGATTTTCCCTCATTTCCTGCCATTACATCTCTCTTAACTGTAGTCCATTTCATCCCATTTGCCTTCAGATTTGCATTCCATTCCTGTATCACTTACTGAATTTCTTGATCAGAATTGGCCAGCAATGCTACATAGTCTACATACAGAAGGTTTGCTGATCTGTCCTCTTTGACCTGTTTGCTAATGGAGTCCCACCACCAGTATGAACAGCAGTAGGCTCACAGCTGAACCCTGATGCACACCCAATCCCATTGGGAACCCCTCTGAGTCCAAACACTGTTTGTACTTGTCTCACTGGGTCCTTGTGCATAGCCTGCATTAATTATACTAATATTTCTGGGAATTTGAACCATCACATTACTGCCCAAATCATCTTTCTTAGGACCTTGTAACATGCTTTCTCCAAGTCTAGGAATGCCCAGTTGAATTATTTCCTCATCTCTAGGTTCTCTCTCAACTATCTTTCTCACTGCAAACATTGGGTCAGTTGTGCTGCATCCTGATTTGAATCCAAACTGCTCATCTCAGATTTTACTTTCTACTACTCTTTGTATTCATTCACAAATGACCCTGTCTAGAACTTACTTGTAGTGTGACAGGAGTGTGATTCCTCTTATACTGCCCACAGTTTTAAACAGGTTCATAGATGTGTACAGGGCTAATATCCACTGAGGCATTTTTAAGTCTAGACATGCATACCAAGTTTGAGTACCCTTAGTAAGTGTACCTTGGTACTTGGGAAATTAAACATCTATAAGCAGGGGCTGGGAGATGAACCATTTATAGGCTACCTGTGTCCATTAGAGACATAAGTGCCAAACCGGGTTTGAAATGAATGCCCCCTTTGTTCTAGTACACTGGCATTAGAATACCTATTCTCCAGTTATGTTGGATATCTCTGTCTCTCCATATTGCTATGAGTTTCTCCTGGAACCATTTCTTCCCTCATTCACTCAACATCTTGATCTTATCTGCTGTGACCACATCTGAGCCTGCTGCATTCCCTAACTTCATTTTCCTTAATGCTGTTCTTACTTCTTATTGGGTGGGCTCCTATACTTCTTTCATGGGTACCTGTCAAATCTTCGAATGCTCAAAATTTCGAACGTTACATGGTCGAGACCAAATGTTCGAAATTTTGAGTGCTCGAAGGTAGACTTTCAATGGCACCTTACGGTGCAGATAGGGAGAATTTCCCTTTTCTGCACTGAAGTGCGGTCTTGGAGTTTGTATATTTAAGTAAGGGGGTGTGGGGGGTGCAGGGGGACTTGCCTCCCTGCCTACACTGTTAAAGTGTTTTTTTTTCTTGGTTTTCTTTTTTTTTTTTTTATGTTCGAACATCCAAATGTTGAACATTTGGTCTCAACCATGTAATGCTTGACATTTTGGATGTTCGAACATTTAACATAGACCCTTCCTTTAATTATAGGCTGTGTCTGGGGCAGTACCACTTTTGTGGGGTTCTCTTGCTTTAGAAGCTGCTGGAAGTACTCCTTCCATATACGTTTGATGTCCTGTGGACTGGTAAGCAGGTTGTTGTGGGCATCTTTTAAGAATGGTATCTGATCATTTTCTTTATCTGTCTGTCTGTCTTTGCTTTGCAACCTGAGGAGCATCTGTGTACCACCTGCTGAGTCAATTTCCAGAAGATGATAGAGTGCTTCTAATGCCTTAATTTTCAACAAACATACTGCCTTTCTGGCAAATGGACAGTAGTGCCTTGCTACCCTTCCTCTGGTAGCCTATCAAAGCTCAGAGTCCCTCTCACTGCCTTTATAATCGCCTGGCAGTACAGGGACTGCTGTTCAGACCCACAGACAAGAGAAGATGAAAACACATTCTTTGCGAACACCTATTATTCCAGACAAAAAAACAGACATACACATAGGAATAAAGGTCACTAAGCATAACTCAACGGGATCTATATTCCCATGTCGACAGAGCTGTTCATCGAATGCCCTTACGTCGACACATACACACCAGAATACCAATATCTCGAACGGCTACAAAAGCAAATTTTTTTCCAAGGGAAAAATATTGCTGGGCCAAAAATAAACAAAACAAAACAACAGACAAAATGAAGTGGGGGGCTGTGCCCCCCCCCACACCCCCTACTTAAATATACCGACTCCAAGATTGCACTACAGTGTAGGAAGCGGCAAATTCCTGACAATGGTCAAGCAATTTTTTTCCCTGAGAAAAAAATTGCTTTTGTGGCCATTTGAGATTTTGGTATTCCGGTGTATATGTGGCGACGCAAGGGCGTTCAATGAACAGCCCTGTCGACATGGGAATATAGACCCACTCAACGGCAGTTCCAACACCGAACTATGTACATCCAAAAAAAGGGGGATGGTTGATGATTACTGCTACTAAGGCAGTGTATTCTATAAACATCTACTATTGGAGGTAAGCAAGACTTGCGCGACAGTACTATTTTCTACAACACACTTCCTTACTAGCATATGGGTAGATTTCCAAAGCTTACTCAACCTGGGAAGAGGAAGGATACCTTAAGGGTCCAGGAATCCTTGGAAAATGGTCCTAGGGAAGCCTGCTTTTTTAGAAAAGGCATCCAGCTTGTAGTGCTTTGTAAAGGTATGAACAAAGGACGAAGTTGCTGCCTCTAGAATACTTCTAGAGTCTACTTTCCAATATGCCACTGAACACAGTCGCATTAAATGCTCAATGAACTATGCTGCTATACTTATCTATAAAATATCCTTAGATGGTGTTCCTAGCTTTAAATGCAAATTAGCAGCTGGCACTGGGCTTACCTCAAATCCAGTAGCTGTGTATTGTGGTTAAAAGTTAAATAATACAAACTCATGCGTTACATAAGTCATCCTCTTTACATTATTATCTACACATCCTAATTACAGTAAAGCTCTTACATAAACATCTTTATTTCTTACTCTGCAAATGCAAACAGAAAAACTTGGGCTTGTTTCTGATGGACAAAATCCATGAAGTCGCACTAATATATTTCCCCACCCTATTGTCCAACACAAGCCAGATGTCTGTATTACTCACTACTATATGGCTCAACAAGATCAATAAATTATGTTGCTATTTTGTATACAATAAAAAATGCCCCAGTCTCAAAAGGAATGATTATCTGGATAAATTTGTGAAGAGTTAGCTTTCCTGCTTGAAAGGTGTATGGGACTGTCTTTACAAACATTCTTCGGAGACTTCATATTCTAACATGATGAGTTGGCTATGTCACACACATGGATGAAGAGGATGCCTTGACTATCACCCAGAGGATATAGCTTTCATAACTGACAGGTTGTACAGGTGTCAGAAGGGGGGAAGGATGTAGTCCGACAAAGCATGGCAAAAGTTACTTTGCCTGATGGACATTAAGGTACGAGACACTGCGTATGGACTGCCCATGTAGTCCTTTCTAAGTAAAATGAAGCACTGCAGCCAGAACCAACAAATGTTTGGAAGCAGTTATGTATCCAAAGGCCAGCAAAGCATAGTGCATGACAGCTGCCAAACAACACGGTAGCAGGGTTGAACAAGAAAAACTGATGGCTGCCTGATGACAGTCTCTTGTGACTAGCTCTCACCTGTCCTAAGTCATGGAAGGGCTGACAGCCACCAGGCAAAGGGGAGAAAAAAGATATAAAATAAATAAAAGATTAAGTCTGTTCCATCTCACGTTTATAGGTTCTTTAAGATCTTTACATCTTACCTACATCTCAGGCACGGTGACCATTTGTAATTCCGAGACTGGTAAGTCAGTCCTGGAAGAGTGAGACTACATGTGCAAAAATCTGGACTTAAATATGCTAAGCCAGAGACTGCTGTATCTTAGAGTATTCCCTTTTCTCAGAGGTATGGCAGTCTCAGAGTTAATATATATAGTACTGGATGTTTGAGGAGTGGGGGGGAATTTTTCTGCCTGCAAAAAAACAACTTTAAAGTAAAGTAGAACACCACTTGCTTAACTCATTTCTGTATTTTCAGTTTTTTTTTTTCATAACCTGGAACTCAGTTGAGAGTCTCAGAATTACAATAGGGAACATTCATAGGTAGGTACTAGGCTATCTGCCCGAGGGCATTTATAAGCCTAGCAAGTGTGTGTCGGCTCTCGCCGCCCCAATGATTAATTAACTGAGCCTCTGTCAAGCAGAGCCAATGAAGTGATCTCAGGGGTGTATTTTCTGTTCCCCATCCACCAGTCAAGGCTTCTCTTGAAGAGTGTTAGTGAGGGGCTCTGCCTAATGTAGTTAGGAATTTTGTTCCAAAGCATTGGGGAGTCTCTGTGACAGGAATCTATCCCTCCAGCATGTTCTATTTATTGTTGTGGCGAGGTTTAGCTCACTAGACCGTGTGGCTCGCAGTGACTTGGATTTCTTTAGGTGAGCATGTCCATCACTTCTGAGTTGGACATGGCTTTGTAAGTCAGGCAGAGATCACCTCTGAGTAAGCGATATACCACTAAGTACAGCCGGAGTTTTTTCAGTCGGGCTGCATAAGACATATGTTTGAGACCAGTAATCCTCTTGGTGAGGTGCTTTTGTGGTCTTTCAAGCTGTTGGAAGTGTCTTGTGAGGTACATCCCAAATGCGGCATTGTACTCTATGATGGGTCTGATGAGTGACGAGGAGAAGGGCACTATAACCTCTTTATTTCTAGATGCGAACCCCTTAGTAATTAGATGGGCCACATAGAAGGATTTCCTAACTACTTTGGCAATATGATTGTCAAAGGAGAGATTACTATCTACCTGGGTCCCCAGATATCTTATTACCTCTTCTGTATTAAGGGGGCTGCCGCCTATGTGGTAATTCGTGGGTATTTTGTTTTTCTCAAACGGGATGACTACGCATTTTTTGGCATTTAGTTTGAAGCCATGACTTTGACACCAGATGTCTGTCTCAGTAAGGCCTTTTTGGAGGATGTCCGTGTCAGCTGGAGAGTCAATTATGGCTCCCAGTTTGCAGTCATCAGCGAACTTAGTTAGCCATAGTCCTCCTGTGTTTGCCTGTACTTCTGAGAAATATATGCCGAACAGTAGGGGTCCCAGAACCGAGCCTTGCGGGACACCACTTGTACAGACAGGAAGCAAAGTAAGACAAACTAGCAAAAAACAAAAAGACAGCTTGGAAACACCAAAGCAAATTCTCTCTCAGTTTAATTCTCTTTCAGTTTAATGAAACGCTTTTCGTCTTGCACATGTGGCAAGACTTCATCAGAAACTGAACAAACTTCAACACAAGCAATATATACACACCATTTTTGTCACATGACACTTCTAATTAAAATCTTGTGTCTTAAAGGCACATCCACATTATTGCTACTTCAAACATTTTTTAAAAACAAATATGACTGACAATATTTTAGAACATCTCAACCCTTCCCTTTCTTCAAAATTTTTACCTGTAATGGTGATAGAAATATATATACAAACATACATATACTAACAATACTATATCTCAAATTATTGTGTTGACTCTCAAAATATAATATTACTTAGTTAACTAAGAAGTCAAAAACTTACATATCCGAGTCAAAAGAAGTCAGATATCACAAATATGAACGCATTTTATAAAAATGCATACACACATTAACGTTTAAGATTTTTCAACTTCTGTATACTGTTTAAAGATATTGTCTCATTCAAACCCGGGTAAAACATTGCCCCAGTGTGTATTTGCCAACTTAACTCAAGCTGCTCAAGTAAAAGTGTAAGCGGGCCCCCCCCCCCGACTATCATCAACAACTGAATCAATTGCTTTGAACAAAAATGAATATTGTGGATAGGAAATAATGTGTCTAGCCAGTGCATTTTCTTTGTTAAGGGTCTTTATTTTATATAGATGTTCGTATACTCGTTCTTTTAACCTTCTATCCGTTTTACCTATGTAAAACGCTGCACAGCATTGACACTGAGCTACATAAACCACAAACTTGGACTGACAAGTGTACTTCAATTTGATTTTAAAACTAATATTTTTAACTTCAATGTCTTGTCCTGTACTCATGTATTTACAATAGTTACACATTTTGCATTAGTACATGGCACACTTCTACTGTGGGGTGTTTTTTTTATGTTGTAATAATTCCTTTAAATTAGTCCCCCTCTTGTAAATAATCCGGGGTTTGCTTTTGACCTTGTAAGAAAGGTGAGGATCTCTCCTAATTATTTCCCAATTTTTGTTCAAAAGAAAATTAAACTGAGAGGGACACCACTTGTGACTGGTTTAGAGTCAGACCTGGAGCCCGCTATTCTTACCGTGTGAGTTCTGTCTTGTAAGCCAGTTGGCAACCCAAATTGTGACGTAGGGTTTATGTTCAGGCTGGTGAGTTTTTCTATAATACCCTAGTGAGGAATGGTGTTGAACGCCTTGACGAGATCAAGGTAGGCTGTGTGAACCACCTTTCCCTCATCTATGGCCTTGGTAACTGTCTCGAAGAATTCAACCAGGTTTAGTAGGCATGATCTGCCCTTAACAAAGCCAAACTGGGTCGGGTCAAGTGTTTGGAGGTTCCCAATGTCTTTGTTAATGAGTTCCATGATGATGCGCTCCATAGCCATGCAGACCAGGTTAGTCAGGCTTATGGGGCGATAGTTAACCAGGGTCAGCTATGGCCCCTCCTTTGTGGAGCGGAATAACCATTGCTATGCGCCATTCTATGGGCACGTAGCCTGTGAAGAGGCTGAGGTTGAACAGCGTGTTTAGGTGGGGGGTTACTTCATTCTGTAGTTTGTGCAAGACGCAGCCTGGGACACCATCTGGCCCCATTGATGCTGTGTTTTTGGCTTTTGAAAGGGCTGTTTTCACCTGTGCTTCTGTGATTTCCGGGACACTACACTTTTCCGGTATTGTTGTGGGCCCTTTTGAAGGTGAGAGGGAGGTGAAGTTTGCACTGAATCTATCTGCCAGTATGATGGCAATATCAGTAGGTTCAGTATATTTTGTGCTATTTTGCACGATCTCAGAGCATATCTGCGAGTGGCCACTTAGATTCTTGACATAGCTAAAGAAGGCTTTGTGGTTATCTTTCGAATCCTTGGCCATTTTTCTTTCAAAGTTAGCCTTGGATGATTTTATGAAGGACCTTAGTTTCTTACTGATACTGATCAGGGATATCTTTCCTTCTTCGGATTTGCTTTTTTTCTGAACTAGTTTCCTCCTTTTGTTGTATAACCTGTTTATGGCAGGGGTCCACCAGACGGGTTTCCTTCTCTTAGGGGAGTGAGTCTTGGTTTTGCTAGGGATGGCATGATCCATGCATCCTTGTAGGTGCTCATAGAGTGCAATTGTAAAGGATTCTGCATCTTAGGCAGTGTTATCCTTTAGAGTGGGGGCTGTGAAACTTACCACCTCTGCCTTAAGTAAGGTGAAGTTTGCTTTAGAAAAGTTTTTCACTGTGGTTTCCTTGGTTGGGGGTGGTGGTGGGGTGTGGACATCCAGGGTGATTAGTTTATGGTCTGATCTAACCAATGACGGGTTGACCTCCGGTACGGAGCACCTGTCGCCCATGTTGGTGATGACCAGGTCCCTCTGGTAGGGAATTTGAGTTGATAAATTCCAGGAAGCGCTAAGCCTGGGAGTTTGTACTCAAGTAGTTTCCCATTGAACTAGTCCGTTACTTTAAAGTCTGAGGTTAATACAGGATTAGAAATGACACAAGACACCAAGGCTCAAACTTAACAATTTATTAAGCAAACATTTACTAGATAAACAGAAAAAGACTAATAAATCATGTACTTACAAGCATATGCATAAACAAAATCATCTTTGCCACTGATAGGGAGACTTCAATCCTTTCCAGTGCAGCTATCTGTTCAATCAAGGCAAGGCCAACACTGGCAAAATGGCTCTAAGCTCAGTTCAGGCTGGTACTGTGATCAAATCCGGATGATGATGATTTCCATTTTAGCCTTTGAGCTTTTTATAGTCTTGAACAAACAATAGGGTCAATAGGTTCAACTAATGACATACTGATCACAAGCTCATCATGAGATGATGGAATATTTTAGAAAATTACAGATCATTTTCTAAGTTGTAAACAAGTCTCTCGTAATGTCTGGTCTTATGCCTTACTTCCTTTTTTCAAAGAACAGTTAGCTCACAAACTTGTGATATAGTTCCTCCTTGAAATCCCCATATTCTGGTAAACATATTTTAAGCTGACCAACAACTTACAGGTCAACAAAAGTTCAGTTATACCAGTAATCAGTGAGCAAGGCCTGCTCTTAAGCATACTGTATTCTTACAATATTAGCAGCATATAGTGAGGTAGTAGCATGTCAGATCTAGCAATAATCAATCTAGCAATAATCAAACATACACAGTGATATGTGGATCGAGGCATAACAAAAACCTGGTAGACTGTGTGGATCCATCACAGGCCACCCCTTGCATCAAGCAACGTACGCTGTGTATCCCTTATAAGAGTTAAAACTGACAACATCAACTTGTATCTTCTCATTACCTTACAGTAAATGCAGCATGATATTAAGCAGAATAACACTGAAATTATTGTGGTCAAAAGCAAGGGATGCAATAACAAATTAAACCACACTGAAGCTTTAGATGACCACATAATACCAATGTGAAATAGTTATATCCTGTATTTCATTTGCAATTTTTACAATGGTACCTTTATCTTTAATCATTTTAATTACTGTTTGATGCGCATCATTTAGTGTTTTATTTAAAAGTTGCAACACTATTTGTCCTTCCTGCTTAATCTATTGAAAGTCTGGGTGGGCTAGAGATGGCCAACTAAAAGTGTGTAATGGTTCTATGCTAGCATTAAATGTGATGTCCATCCATCTAGTCAATCTAATAAGTTCTCCGGTACAAAAATCAATAATTGCATGGATATTACTTTTACAGTATGCTCCACCAGTTATGATTATCCCATCACTCCAGGCTAATTTACAGGAGGATATTACACAAACAGTGGTATCATTTAGTTGGTAGATGTCTGTACCATTTACTATATACGTGTGCCAAGTGCATTCCCCAGTTCCATTATGTAAGCATGGGTGAGGCTTCCTTTTTACCATCATGCATACCCACCCCTGGGGCCAGGTTTCACAACCTGCCACATCAATGGGTACATCATTATAATCAATCAAAGTAGACTCAATTTGAGGTACCCACCAATTGTTTCCTAATTGCAAGGGCAATGTAACAAATAGACAGACCTGCTTTGTTCCTTTTTTACTAGCAAGATAGTCAAAAATCAGTATACAAGACTTATTTTCACATGCAAAGTCTATTGGCTTTAACCAATGACATAGTTGCAGTTTCCTTTGCCAGTGGGCTGTCTTTTTAGCCCCCTAAGTTTGTGTGAATTGCAAATATTGCTGATTAGCAGCCAACTGAGATAGGATACAAAAGGTCTGATTTACTTCTGCTGTGAGGTTATTTAAAATCTGTTCTGTATATGTATTAGTATGTTTAATCTACCTCCACAAGACAGTTTGAGTTAAAATACTGTGTACAGTTCTTTGTCCCAGCCCAGGATCATGATCTGCTAGTAGCTTAAAAGCCATATTTAGGTCAGTGTCCAAACGGGTTAATTTGCTACGTAGGGTATCTATATCTACACTGTTTAAGAATCCAGTCCCTGTTCCGACTGCACCTAGTGCAGTACCAAGGATACCTGTAACATCACATTTATTCCTTTTATATTTGTAATGTCTGTATTTGATATGCAAAGAATTAACCATCCATAACTGTACAATTTTACAATGTGGATACCTGGTAGTAATATCAACTGCTGTCATTTTAACTATCATTTTAATATGTTGCATAACTCTAGCACTACTTACAGTTTTACATCCTCTTGTATACCTTACCACATGTCCCAAACCATCAAATACAGTTGAACTATTGTCCATGGCATATATTTCCAAACTCGGAGATAGGGTTTCCACGGTGTCATTTTCCCTTTGAAATTCAGCTATGCAGAAGGAATCTAATGGAGACTTGGCTAGTGGAAATCCCGACTCATTTAGTCTTTGGTATAAGCCTCCAAAAGGTTGTAAGCACATTTTTTAGGATGTCTATCACAGTTCAGTCTACATACAGTTGTAATGTTCTCCGTCTGAGTGATGTTCCAAGTTAAGGCAGGTTTAGGTATCACCGCATATAGATCTTCTCCCAATTTCCAATAAAAATCACAATCAGCCGTTAAATTTGCAACATCTTCCTCCTCAAATAGAGGGATACGATCAAGACAGTCATATGGTCCATCTAACTGTTGTAGTCAGAAAAGGTTGGCACCTTCCCAAACAGTGGCAATAATCTATGGAGAGGAAATGGCTGTTCAAGTAATACTAAAACAGTATCATCAGGTCCATCATCACAGATCACAGTTCCATGTTGATTTGGCTGATTGGGTGTGGTCACTATAACTTTCATTTCCAGCCATTTGCTTGGTTTAGTATTACAGTCTTGTAGCAAAATAACAGCATCTTGATGCATACAAATTTCTACTAAAGGTTGTCCTTTTTTAATCATCTGTGTCTTGTTATCTAAATTGATAGCCTTTACTATCACTTCTCATTCTGGCTCCCATAATGTAAAAACCTCCCAACTTAATAGTCCTTTTTGCCCCCAGTGCCAATTGTTTGGGAGAAAGAGTTTCCAACCTGTCTCAACTAACACTATATTTTGTGCTGGCACTCTTTGTTTAGTCAATGCGCATAGCCAGAACTGAGTTTGATCAGTATTTGTCAAAAGAGGGTATATGGCATTTGAGTTCAGCTTTTCTAGTTTCAAAATACAATAGTTGGACCGAATGTCATTCATATGCATTTGCAAAGGGGTTCCTTGATGCTTTCGAGGCCTGTTATTCAGCTGGCTCACAGCTAATTTTAATACCTTTGCCCAGCCTCGTAACGTTTCATTACTTGTATTCCTTTGGATTTGTTCTTTAAGGAGCCCATTATACCTTTCAATCAAACCAGCAGCTTGAGGATGATATGGGATATGCAGCACCCATCGAACTCCATTTTCCTTTGCCCATTCTTGAACCTCCGCTCTGGTAAACTGGCTGCCCTGGTCGCTTTGGATTTCACTGGGAATCCCATATATCACACATAATTTATTCAATCCTTTTAATACTGCTTGTTGGTTTGCCTTTTTGCATGGAGAAACCATTAGTAATCCTAAATAAGTGTCCACCATTGTTAAGACAATATTGCTGATTTTGATCCAGTGGTAAAGGACCAATAAAGTCTATTTGCCAGATTTGTGCTGAACAGCTGCCTCGGTGAATGTGTCCACATGCTTCTGCTTGCAGTTGCTTTTGTTTATTTCTTTGGCAGATTTCACACTGCTTTATAACATTTGTAGTTATTTCCTTATTCAATTGCATGCCATATTTGCCTTCTCCAAGGCATCTCTATCCAATCTGTGCGTATGCGTCTGTTCTTTACATCGCTCTTCTAACTCCAAGACTTTTTCTTTTAGTCTCTCTATGTTTCTGTCTAATTTCTGAATTGCCTCAAAGAACAGCCATCCAGCCGCTCCCACCCCTTCCTTCACCTTTTTCCCCTTATCATCCAGTTTTAGCTCGGATAAAGCTCTAGCTAGACTATCAGGGTCTGATTTAGGTCTTTCTTGCAAAAGTTTTGGGGAAGGAGGGGGTGAAACTTGACTTAATACCTTAGCAAGAGGATCCCATTTCCCAAACAATGCTGGCATCATAGTAGCAATGCCCAACTTATTTGTGGTGCCTGACACAGCATCCTTCTTACCTATGCCTATATGTTTTAAAGGAAAAAACATTGGTTGTTGTTGTGACATTTCCACTGCAAACCTCAGACCCTGCTCGCTGCTGCGCCAAATTAACTAGTCCATTACTTTAAAGTCTGAGGTTAATACAGGATTAGAAATGACACAAGACACCAAGGCTCAAACTTAACAATTTATTAAGCAAAAATTTACTAGATAAACAGAAAAAACTAATAAATCATGTACTTACAAGCATATACATAAACAAAATAATCTTTGCCACTGATAGGGAGACATCAATCCTATCCAGTGCAGCTATCTGTTCAGTCAAGGCAAGGCCGGCACTGGCAAAATGGCTCTGTGATCAAATCCGGATGATGATGATTTCCATTTTAGCCTTTGAGCTTTTTATAGTCTTGAACAAACAACAGGGTCAATAGGTTCAACTAATGACATATTGATCACAAGCTCATCATGAGTTGATGGAATATTTTAGAAAATTACAGATCATTTCCTAAGTTGTAAACAAGTCTCGTAACATCTGGTCTTATGCCTTACTTCCCTTTTTCAAAGAACAGTTAGCTCACAAAGTTGTGATATAGTTTCCTCCTTGAAATCCCCATATTCTGGTAAACATCTTTTAAGCTGACAAACAACTTACAGGTCAACAAAAGTTCAGTTATACCAGTAATCGGTGAGCAAGGCCTGCTCTTAAGCATATTGTATTGTTACAATATTAGCAGCATATAGTGAGGTAGTAGCATGTCAGATCTAGCAATAATCAATCTAGCAATAATCAAACATACACAGTGATATGTGGCTCGAGGCATAACAGCAATCTGGTAGACTGTGTGGATCCGTCACACCCAGTTAATGGTAGGGTAATTGAAATCTCCCAAAATCAGGGTGTACGGTAGTACCTTCATGTTTTCCAGTGTCTCCAGAAAGGCGGAGTGGTGGTCTTGGGTCATGGAGGGTGATCTGTAGCAGGCCACAATTTGCACTGCAGATTTGCCCGATGTTAGTTGCACATGAATGATCTCAGAGGTATCATGCTGCGCCACTAACCTGGAGGTGTGGGTATCCTTGATGAATATGGATACACACCCTCCTTTTGTGTTTCGGTCCGTGTTCTGTGGCCGAAATGTGTGGTATGAATGGTAGCCCAGTAGTGCTGGAGTGCTCTCTGGAGCCTTGAACCAGGTTTCAGTTACTGCACAGATGTTGACGTTCTCCATACTTAGGAGTGCTTCGAGCGCATGCATTTTGAGATTTAAACTCCTGGCGTTGAGTAGCATAACCCTCATTTTTTTTTTACTTGTGCTGCTTATGGAGGTGAATTTTGAGCCTTGCCTAAAAAAGGGGCTACGGGGGCAGCAAGAGCTTTGGCCAGTATTCGAAAGCCAAGGGGTGAGAGGTGCAAGTCGTCTCTTGCGAAGCAACGTGGCTTGTCGAGCATGTCATCCCAGGCTGACAGACACTGGATCCCCTTTGAATGACACCAGAAGCTTAGCCAATTGTTGAAATTGATCATTTTTTCTTTATACTGAGGTATCATTCTTGGTGAGGGCAGGATGCTACTCAGGGTCAGGGTCATACCTGCCTGGGCTACATGATCAGAGAGCTCTTCCATGTCTCTTTTCATGTAGTCCAGGGAGGTACGGCTTAGGTCATTCACACCAACATGAACAATGACAGTGTCATATTTGTACTTGTTCTGGAGTGACCTGAGTGCTTGTGTTATGTGTCGGACTCTGGTTCCCGACAGACAGCTAACAGTAACCTTCTCCTTGTCCAGCCTAGTGAGTGGGGCGTCAGTGTGCCTGACTATTGAGTCACCTATTACTAGTGTGTTAGGTATGTTATTTTGCGTTAAGGTAGCACAGTGGTGCAATAAATAGTACTGTTACCTGACAGCAAAAAAAGTACTTCAGTTATTCAGGTATTTTATCTCCCTTTTCTTGCAATACACACCTATATGACGCAGTATTAATCATCCCATCAATATCCAAAATGAGCTCTACAGCAAACAGTAAAATGTCCATTAAAGTATCAGTTCTTTCTGTGATAATCAGACAAGGAGCTTGACAACTTCTGTCATTAATTCAACTTCAAAATAGGCATTGCCTTTCCTAAACAAATTTTCAAAGTTCATAAATGAGTCACTTACTGACAGTACACCTTAAACCTACCCCAATCTCTACGCTACTCAAACTAAAGGCAAGAAAATTGGATGAAAACATTATACTAGGCGGAAGAAAGTGGGTTTAAAGCCAGTTCAGCAAAACAACTTACAAACAGTTCAACTGTGAATATGTCTTGGACATAACTGATCAGATGAATGCTATAACTGCAGTTATCCTTCATATATTTCATGTAGAACAGACAAAATGCGTGACAGTCGAAATGTGGAACACCACAAGTCTATTAAGTCAGAAAGCTTTGCCTGTACCAAGAATTAAAAAAAACCACCTGTTGCAGCACTAAGAATCTCAGCATTTATGCCACTAAAAGCAGCATAAGGAAACCTTGGCAGACAGGACATTTAAGACTCTGGAATATATTGTCAGATGATAAAATAATGACACCATTTTTTAGGTATCTGGGGAAATAATCAAAGAAGGAAATATGTTTCCTGCTCCTGTAACTAAATCTGAAACCTTACCACTACATTCATCCAAAATTAATATGAATAGTGGTAATTTTAGGGAAAATGTTTTTTTATAAGGTAAGGTGTCAGGTTACTGTCAAAGTTAGCATGTAGTATTATGGAGGTCAGAGGGAATAATAATCTCTTTTCTGACTTGTTAGTGATGCTGCTGAAGAAAAAAAAGTACTTCAGTTATTAACATTGTTGAAGCACACGCACACACATATTTGATGTCAGATACAGCATAGTGGTATATTTAAACCATTCTAGCAATGGTAGGAAGGAGTCTACAGTTTAGTAAGAAAAACGCCTTCTGACTTTATTCAATCCTTTTCTAATATTCCCAGTTGTGCCATTTGCCCAACATCAAATCAGGAGGTTCTCTACAACATTTCCTATATTTTGTACATAAGAAATACAAACAATAATGAGCAATCCATTGTCTTATTATGCTAAACAAAGTTCAGACTTACCAAAATGTCAGAAGCAAACTGTCTTAAAGGTTGTTTCTCTGTTTCGTCATGAGCTACATCTAGCTGTGCTCTCAGTAAAGGGTATTCCAAACTCTTCATACAACTACAAAAAGCAAAAAATACCATCACATGAAAACACACTGTGACAAAGAACAGCATCATATAACAGCTTAAAAACGTTTTCATAGGATCATAGGAGATTACTAGGCTAATGGCCCCAGAGTCGTTTTAAGCCTAGCCATTCATGCCCCAATTTTCCCAATCATCAACACCCAATGACTAGAACAGCTTTGATATATGTCTGTCCATAAGGGACAAGGCAGAGGTGAATTTGTGGTTTTCTATATATTGATCCAATCTGTACTTGAATAGGCTTAGGCAAAAGCTCTGCTTAACATGAATGGGGAGTCTGTTCCAGACAAGGGGTAATCTCTGAGATACATACCTGCCACTCCAACATGTTTTGTTTATGTCACAGATAAGGTTAAGATTCTTAGATCAGGTAATTCTAGTAATGTTTATTTTAAGAATGTGTAGCAAATCGATCAGGGCTGGACTGCAGACATCAAAAACAGGTACAAAGGCTCTTGAAAAAGTTGGTACATCCATTCAGATTTAAGAGTTAAATCTAGCTCCTAAAGTTATCCTGTGAACAAACGTGGTTATATATCGAGTTTATTAGGCAAGTAGGGAAGTAGATTAACATACCTTTCTTCCCTATTTCATCCACTGCACACACACAAAGGGACAATTTAGTTTCACCAGTCTACCTACAGAATGTCTCTGGGAGGTGAAAGGACACAGAAGTACCCAGAGAATACCCATAATGACACAGGGAGGACATGAAGATTCCACACAGAAGGCACCCCAGTCAAGTACTGAACAGACAACCAATTGCTGTCAGGTAACAGTACTATTTATTGCACCACTGTGCTACCTGTAAAGTATGTACATCAAGTACACTATATACTCAGATGTTCTTGAATGATAACCTGAAAAACAGCTGATTTGTCACTACACTCTCCCTAAAGTAGTAAGAGGAGCAGCACATGCATAGTAACGCAAAGCTACTTCATGTCCAGATTGAAAGAGAGTCTTCCATGATGGGAATTTTATATCAACAGTGCTAACAGATTTCATGGTGCGGGCTAAGTTTCTTCAGAAAAAAAAATAAGGCTCCATGAGGGAAGGTGATCTGTAACAGAATACTCCCTTTACAAGGGCTCTACAGAACTTGTGTAAAGATAGAGATTACAAAGAAAAATCCATGATATGAAGAAATGGAAGCTAAGTGAACCTTGACAAATGAATAACTACCCCCTGCATGAAACAGATATTCTAGAAAAGTCAATACCTGGGATATAGGGGCTGACATGATGTTCAGTAGCACAGAGTGAGAATTTATTCCAATTACCTCTGTATATCTTTCTAGATGAAGGCCTTTTGAGTGGTTATAATTAATGTGATATCATCCACTGAGAGTGTAAGGTCACTGGTGATCACTGGAAGTGGAGAAATCATCCAGTTAATCAGAGGGCTGAATGTCCAGATGAAGCTGACTGGACAAGTGAGAGAACAAAATGCAGTCAAAGAAGGGATTTTCTTCTCAGAAATGTACAACGCAGAGGAAACCAAATTTGGTGTGGCCAGAAATCTTAACACTGTACACTTTTTGATTTTCTTGTAAAAACCTGGAGGAAAGACATACAGGAACCTAGAGGGTCAGAATGTAACAGAAAGCATGTCTTGAGCGGAATTCCCTCTTGGGGGGCAATGGAGAAAAATCTACTGCACCTGGTGTTGAATGGTAAAGCAAAGAGATTACAACAAGGTTTCCCAGACTTGCAAAAGAGCTTTAGCACAACTGAGTTGTTGAGAGACCTTTCACGAGGGAGCAAAATACAGCTGCTCAATCTATCAGCAATCATGCTGGAAGTCCCTGGGATGTGCACTGCTATCAGAAAGTCAAAAATCAATGTCATGTTATGGCCCATTCCCAAACCCACACCACTCGGGTATAGCTCACAAACTTGATGAACTCAGCATCAATCCCTACAGAACTCACTGGATTGCCAGCTGGCTCACAGACAGGACTCAGGAAATCAGGATTGGTGAGACCACCTCCAATAAGAGTCTGGTCACCAGCAGGATACCTCATGGCTCTATGCTGGGATCTCTCTTATTTGGCATCTACTTATCAGAGGTAAAGGATAATGTCAAAGGTCTTTGGCTGACCAAGTTGGCAGATGACTGCAAAATGGGAGTTATCATAATTCCCCTCCACAATCCAAACATCTTACAAGAGGGTCTAACACAGACAAATGACTGGTGCCAAAGTCACAGATTAAAGCTTAATGCCAAGAAATGCATTACAGTGCTTTTTTGGAAAAAATGCCACCCAGGCTAATTATTCCATCAATAAAACACTCCTAAAACCTGACACAGTAGTCAGGAATCAGGGAACATATAAAGACAGTAATCTGGTCTTTGACCAACATATGGCCAAATTAGTGAGAAAATCATTCAATATCACCCAACTTATAAGTAAGGACATGGCATTCAGGTCAAAAGAAATCATGGTGCCACTTTATTTGTCCTTTATCAGACCCACTGTTTAGCATAATGCCCTCTTAGGCATGTACCTGACGAGAAATATGCAGCAGCTGGAACACCCACAGAGGTTCCTTTCCATGAGAATCCAGGGTATATACACATTGTTCTCTACAGATCACCATAAAGCCCTATCTCTGTCATTGGTTTCTTACAGGTTACTTCACAAGCCATCCTCGGCTCCTGCTCTGATGGACATTTTGCACATCTGCAAAATAAACAGAATCAGACCCACTAGATCCAAGGATTTAAATTTTTCTTGTGACATAAATAAGACATGTTGGCAAGACATACGTGCGTCTCAGAGGATCTCCATGCTCAGGAACAGGCACCCTATCCAGGTAAAAAAAAAAAAAAAAAGAGTCCATTCCTAACCCTATTTAAGCGTAACACTGACCAATGGATGGGAAATCAAAAATTCACCCTGGCTCTTGCCTACATGTCTCTGATAAAAAAAATAAAAAGTTACAGCCTCCTGCCAGGTAAATGCTCCTATTCAAAAAGCAAATATAAAAATCCAACAGGTATAGAAAGGAGCGACGCTGATCTCTTTGGTACAAAAAACAAAAACTGTGTTGTAACAGAGTATTCAAATCCCAAACAAAAGTAGTAATCCAGTAATGTCCAAGCAAGTGAACCACAACCACTGGTGACTTAAAATCTTTAATCCATCAGATAAGCGCTTTCGCTGCTAAGAGCTTCTTCAGATCTATTGAATGGTACACAAGTTAAAATTCCCCAGTATATATATGGGTGTAACAAGAGAAACAATTAACACAATTAACACAATTAAAAGGGAAATGTTAAAAATCTCATATACTTGACAATACTAAAAAATATAGGTATATGAGTGTAAGTACTTATATCTAACATTCAAAGATGAATGAAAAATGAATAAATAGTATAATACACATATGTATAAAAAGACAAATGGATCAAAAAATGTAAAAAGTTGAGTATGCTAAAATGTCATGTCATGGGCTGCAGAAAAAATCTTACTTACAGAGCTGATTGTGGATTAGGCCTGAATGAGAGAGCCTCCATTAAACCCAGATTGAGGAGACGCAGGAATATAAAATGATCATATCCACACATTCTTGCTGCACTTAAGTGTATATGTTCTGACTGAATAATCAAGTAACTTACAAATGTTTTCAGTATTTAGATGTAAGTAAGATTTTTTCTGCAGCCCATGACATGACATTTTAGCATACTCAACTTTTTACATTTTTTTGATCCATTTGTCTTTTTATACATGTGTATTATACTATTTATTCATTTTTCATTCATCTTTGAATGCTAGATATAAGTACTTACGCTCATATACCTATATTTTTTAGTATTGTCAAGTATATGAGATTTTTAACATTTCCCTTTTAATTGTGTTAATTGTGTTAATTGTTTCTCTTGTTACACCCATACATATATACTGGGGAGTTTTAACTTGTGCACCATTCAATAGATCTGAAGAAGCTCTTAGCAGCAAAAGCGCTTATCTGATGGAATAAAGATTTTAAGTCACCAGTGGTTGTGGTTCACTTGCTTGGACATTACTGGATTACTACTTTTGTTTGGGATTTGAATACTCTGTTACAACACAGTTTTTGGTTTTTGTACCAAAGAGATCAGCGTCACTCCTTTCTATACCTGTTGGATTCTGATAAAAAAAAGGCAGACAATATGCCCAAACTTACACCCTACCCCAAAAAAATTTTAGAAACTTCCTAACTAACATACCCCCTTCTAAGAAATGCCCATGATACAAAGGGACACAATTGGGTCAGCTAGGCTTATAAAAGCCTCTAGTGGTCTTAAGCTTAGAACATAGCAATGAACCTATGCATTCACCCTACTTATTTATTTACCATACTACTGTCATGTTGTCTGTGTGAATGGATACTGTACTTTGGAAGCAAGTTTTGAAATGCCAACAATGCAAGAAAGATTGCTCTCATCTCCAAGACAGTAATGTCACTGATGTGCAATTTGACATCTGATGAGGCCCACGTCCTTTGAGCTCTCCAGTTTAGATAATATTTCCACACTGAGGTTGTGGGGATATGATAGATGAAAGCAGTCAGTGAACTGAGTGTTTCTATTTTTTTTTAAACATATTTATTAAATTACAGTTGCAACAGTGACATAGTTACATATACATTAACTGAAAAAAAAACATATTGATATTCCCAACTGTTTTCATGCAATACATATTTTTTGCAATCATCACTCACTCCAACTTTCCATAAACTGCTAAATTACTGCCAGCCCTTAAATCTCACTATTCCTCCTGAACATTATAATGCACATATTGCTCCCAAAAATCCATTTATTTTTATGTAATATGCTTTTTTTACTTTTCTAAAGATCCTACCTCCATTATATATCCTTTACAATATTCAGCACTTCAGTTACATTTAGTTTAGATTTTGATTTCCATTTTCTAGTAATTACTTTTATTGCAACCAATAGCATTAAAGTTAGTAAGGCCTTATGGTGTGTAGGTAATTAATTCAGATCATTTGCCCCAGCTCAAAAGAATCATTGTCATTATTACAATCATTATCTCCCCCAACATTTCTGACAAAGTACTTTGTATTGAGTTTTTAAAATCAGCCAAATGATTACACTCCCAAAACACATGGTCCCAATTACCTCTCTCTTTCCCATCACACCTCTAGCATTTGCTGTCTACCAGAAAAATATTTCTCTGAAGTCTGCTTGGGTTATAAAAATACCCAAGACACTTCCAAGCAAAATTACTAAACCTTTTGGACTTCGTTGCATACTTGGAAGCCACACAGATACCTCTCCAGTCCCTCTTTCCAATCTTTTAAAATGACACTGGTCACCTACGACCCTGGTAAATCTGCCTTACATCCAGTAACTATGTGTACCACAAAAGGCGAGTCACAGAATGAAAAAGTACAAAAACCACAACAGAAATACAGGAGATGGCTGTCCCCAGTATTAGGGTAAAAGACTGATTTAACTTCTTTGTTATTTGTGAAAAATGAAAAAAAAAACATGATTACAGTATTAAGCAACAGTAATAAGCAGTCCAAAACTTCAGATATAATACCTCTTCTATGAAGGTACTGAAGAAATAAACTCAAACAAGCTCAGTCACCAGAATAACTGGAATAACTCAGCTTTTCTAACCACCTCTAATTGAGTCTTCTTATCATGCAATACATTACATGACCTACTAATTATCCTTTTTTTAACAGCAGCTTCTGTTCTAGACTCAACTAAAAACTATAACAGAGCTGATCACTCACTTAAGCATTCCAGTATCCCTTTCTCTAAGCCTGTACTTTGATGTTGATCCATGGAAGGGAAGGCAGTACTTAACAAGCAGTCCAAACGGTTGCCTAGCCTCATCCTGCTCTGTTAATTTTCACTCTCTAGTTCTATGCTTCCAATACCTTGATATTTTTTCCAGTTTTTTTTCAGTAGATTCCAGCTCTCTATTGTCTATTTCTATGATCTTGCTTGCAGTCACCCATACTGGCAAAATCTCCTTTCTCTATTCCCATGCTTAGTTCTTAAAATGCTTTCTGGTAGTTTATAAATACAATATTCGGAATGGCGGTTGTTATTCTTCTTACGGACATGCACCCAAAATTCTACTCTTCCCCCAATTTCTTCAAACCCCTCCCTGTTTAATCAACATCTTTTTTCACTTTGATTTATAACCTTCTGTCAGTGCTATGTACAACATCCTTAACTACATATCTCTGAAGTATTCCTTCAAATCAGGCAATCCTAAAACACCTTGTATCACATGAAAAATTCACTTATCCAACTTACATTTTCTCCTCTTTCTCTCCAAACTAAATTCCTAAAACTCTTTAGTAATTATTTTCCACAAGTTCTTCTCTGGCTGACATAAATATACTTAACGAGTATATAAAACTAAAACCATTTTCTTTGCTTCATAACTATCTATGTCAATAATCAGATGTGTTCCTCGGTTTTAATTTTTTAGTCTTTTCTACATATTTTTCACTGCTACTGATCCTTTTTTAATCCATACATCTTAATACTTTATCTAATCATGTCCCCAAAGATATACATACTGCTGAAATAATTCATGCCTATTACCACAGCCTTTGTTTTACTTTCACTGATTTTACATCCTAAAAAGACATAACATTGTCTCAAAATGTTCTAAAACAATGAAATGTATTTTTCTGGATTTTTCAAGTAAATAAAAACGCATCTGCAAATAAAGCTAAGTTTTCTTGATTACCATATAATTTATATCCTTGAATTTGTGAAACTCTTATTTTCTTTGCCAGTGGTTACAAACATAAAGCAAATAGCAAAGGGAAAGAGGACACCCTTACCTTATTCATCTGTTCAAACTTACACTGTCAGAGAGGAACCCTCCTACCTTAACTCTTGTGTTTGATCCTTCATATATCCTTCTAATTAACCCTATTATTATATAAGTGAAAATAAGAAGTTATGTACCTACCATAACGTTCCATGTTAGTTGTCTTCTCTCGCCTTCTTTCTTGCTTGATGGGTTCAGAGCCGATCCCTCGGCTCCGACTCGGCACTTGCTAAGCTCGAGAGTCACTTTTACCAGCTCGAGGCAGCCCCATATCCCATGATGCAAGGCGGTAAGTACCCAGATCTCGTTTGATGACAAAGGGCAATAGCACCAAGCAAAAAACACTTCCCAAAGGAAGAAAGAAAACTTACAGGATGGAAGAAGGACCAGGTCTGAAAGGTCTTCAGCATAATAATTTCTTATAACAAGGTCTGTCCAGGCCAGGGGGAAGGAGGGAGGGTCGCAAGAAAGAAGGCGAGAGAAGACAACTAACATGGAACGTTATGGTAGGTACATAACTTCTTAATGTTAAGTTGTCAATCTCGCCTTCATTCTTGCTTGATGGGACCGTCCCTAGCACCTCTATCCTGGGTGGCTCAATGGAACAGACTCTTGAGGACTGTAGAGCCAAAGCTGGCTCTGTCCCTGGAGGCCAAGTCCAATTTGTAATGGGAAACAAAAGTGTGAGGAGTGGCCCAAGTGGCCGCTGCACAAATAGTGTCTAAAGGAAGTCTAGCTTGAAAGGCTGTAGAAGTAGCTAAGCTCCTAGTTGAATGTGCTTTAGGTTTTGAGCACAGCTGTTTTCCCCTGAGCAGATAAATTTCAGAGATGACCGAAGAAAGCCATCTGGACAAGGTCACTTTAGAAACAGGAAGGCCTTTTTTATTATCGGCATTGGAAACAAAAAGTTGATCAGATTTTCTAAATTTTTTTGTTCTGTCCAAATAATATCTAAGTTGACGGTGGACATCAAGATAATGTAGCTTTTGTTCAGCTCTGTCTGAATAGTTTGGGAAGAATACAGGGAGATCAATGGATTGATTCAAATTGGTCTTTGAAGCGACCTTAGGCAAAAAGGTTGGATTAGTTCTCAAAGATACTCTGTCTTTGTGAAAAACCAAATAGGGGGGTCGAACCGATAGAGCATGAAGTTCAGACACCCTCCTGGCCGATGTAATAGCCACTAGGAATAAAGTTTTCCAAGAAAGAAATTTCAGGGAACAAGAAACAGCTGGCTCGAACGGGTCAAGAATCAAGGATGTCAGCACTAAATTTAGATCCCACTGAGGAGGAGGATTCCTGATTGGAGGCTTTAGTAGGAAAATTCCTTTCATGAAGGCCCTGCAGAGCCTATGGGACATAATATTATGATCTGCTATCCCGACATGAAAGTTGGAGATAGCAGCCAATTGAACTCTGACTGTGGAAGAAGAGGAGCCTGCATGAAAAATCTCTGCTAAGAAGTCCAGGACTGCCTGAACAGGGGCAGTGAAAGGATCAATATTCTTGGCCTTAGCCCAATAAGAGAAAGCGTTTCCATTTGCTTGTATAAATCCTCCTGGTAGAGGATTTTAACGGCTACTATGATGTCTCTAACTGGGTTAGAGATCAAAGGAAGCCTGGCTAAGGAAGGAAGTGGAGCAACCATGCTGTGAGGTTGAGAGAAGGGATAGACCGGTGCAGCTGACCCGATTGGTGAATCAGAAGATCTGGCACTGGGTCCAGATGCCACGGCTGCACCAAAAGGTGATGATGGAGGAACGGAACCAAACTTGTCGAGGCCAGTAAGGGGCAATGAGAATCAATTTGGCTCTCAAAGCGGTAGCTTTCTGGATAACTTGAGGGATCAGAGGAAATGGAGGAAGGCATAAAGAAGTCCCTGGGGCCAATCCTGGGTCAGAGCGTCTCTGGGGGATGGCCTGGTAGAGGAAGAGACAGAAGAAGTCTGGACATTTGCTGTTTTGGGGAGTAGCAAAAGATCGCAACATGGGCGACCCCATTCCAGAAAAATCTCTTCCGCTATAGATTGCTTGAGAGACCACTCGTGAGGCATGAGAATAGCTCTGCTCAATCTGTCCGCTACAATGTTGGTTTTCCCAGGGATATGCGTTGCTACCAGAAACCGATGAGAGGAGATCGCCCATTGCCATAGTCTGAGCGCTTCTCGACACAAGGGTAGGACTTGGTTCCGCCCTGTTTGTTGATATACCAAACTACAGACATGTTGTCTGTGTGGACTGCAATTGTCCCTACGGGAAGAAAGTCGTTGAGGGCTTGCAACGTTAAAAGCACTGCTCTCATCTCCAGGACATTTATGTGCAGATGGTACTCGAGCGGCTGCCACGTCCCATGAACCATCCTGCCCTGATAATGACCCCCACCCGATCAGGGAGGCATCCGTGGTGACAGTGGCTATCGGGGATGGGGTACAAAGTACCTGCCTTGGTGAACCTGAGGAGATGTGATCCACCAAGCAAGATGATCTTTGCAAGTCTGTGTCACCAGAATCTGGTGACGCATAGGAAGTTGTTGGTACGACCACTGTGTGAACAGCATCCACTGAAGAAGGCGCATGTAGAATCGAGCCAGGGAAGAAGAGTAATGGCCGCAGCCATGAGGCCTAATACCTTTAGAACCATTCTGGCCTGTACTTTCTTGTTGGCCAGAATGAGCCTGACATGACTCTGAATGTCTGAAACTCTTTGATCTGTAAGGGTAGCTGACATCGAACAGTGTTTAAGTTTGCGCCTATGAAGGTAATAGACTGGCAGGGCGATAAGGATGACTTTTCGAAGTTGATCGAGATGCCCAAATGAGAACAAAGATTTATTGTGTAATCCCTGGCTTGTATAAGCTGATGCCTGGTGGTGGCTGACAGGAGCCAGTCGTCGAGATACGGAAACACCTGGAATCCTTGGCGTCTCAGGTGAGCCGTGACCACTGCCATGCATTTGGTGAACACTCTGGGGCTGTAGTGAGACCAAAGGGCAGGGCTCTGAACTGGAAATGACTGGACCCCAGCCGAAGCGGAGAAATCTCCTGGGCGTCTGTGAATTTTGATGTGATAGTACGCATCCTGAAGATCTATTGAGCACATCCAGTTGTCCTTCTGTAAGAAGGGCAGAATTGACTGAAGAGTAACCATTCGAATCTTGTCTTCCTCACAGACTTGTTGAGTCTGCTGAGATCAATATTGGTCTCCAGTCTCCCGTCTTTTTGGGGACCAAAAGAACCTTGAGTAGATTCCGGGCTCTGAATGGTCTGTTGTAACTGGCTGAATGGCTCTTTTGCAGTAGTTTTGAGACTTCTAACTCTGCAATTTCCCTTAGACCGGTGGTACATCTGGAAGGGAATTTGAGGGGAAAGGACTTTCCTCGAAAGGAATTATGTAACCCTTGGATATGATCGACTGTACCCATCTGTCTTGAGTGAGGGAATGCCAGGCTTCTGGGTACAGTGATAATCTTCCCTGACTGCCTCCAAGGAGGGACAGCCGGGCAACATCTCAGGGATGCTGAAAGGGCTTGTCAGAGAGAGGCTCTCTGTTTCCCTGGTTTTGGACCCCCTCTGCCTCTAGAGCGTCTGTTGTTGTTACCCCTCTGCCTCTAGGGGTAAACTGACCACGTGAATCCGTGACTCCTTGGGATTTGCGGAACCACATTTTCCACCTTTCTGTCCTTTGGGGTAAGGTCTAGAAGGGGTGGAAAACGGACTCCTACAGCAGAAAGAGTCTTGCCATCCTGCTCGCACCTGGTCAAAGTTTCCTTCACCTGAGGGCCAAACAAAGCTGACCCATCAAAGGGAGAATTTGTGAAGGACGCCTTGAAGGGATCTGCAAAGTCACATAGCCGCATCCAGGCTTGGCGTCTAAGAGCCACACCTGTACCTGCGGCTCTACTCGCTCCATCAGCAGCATATGATATTAGCCGCATGGAGGAGTTTGCAATGGAATTAAGGGTTCCTAGCTGCGAAGCAATTTTTCTTGAGCTCCTGCAGCTGTAGGATCCTGTACTACTTCACCCAGCTCCTTAAGGATATCCCTCTGGAGTCTGGTGAAGTGACATAGGTAATTCAGCGAGCATAGCAAAGGTCGCTGAGGAAAACATCCGCTTACCGTACCTATCCATGGTCCTAGAGTCCTTATTAGGAGGATGGGCGTGCGGAAGGATCTGCAAGTTCCTTCTTGGTGGCAGCAGCCACCACCATGGCATCAGCGGGACACCCTTAGTGAGGAATTGCTTGTCACAGGGCAGTGATAAATTTTGAAGGCCTCCTAGGGACTGGCTCTACAGAGTCAGGAGCTGCCCACGCCTTCGGGCAATAACCTGCATAAGGGGTCGAAGGCGGAGACACCCAGGAGGTGGAGGGCCGAGATCCAAACGCCTCTAGGTATACTGACTCATCCTCAGAGGGATTGTTGGTGGGCCAGTTTCCCCTCTGTTTAAGGAGTTCTAGGATGTCTGAGAAGGAGACATCCTCAGAGAGGGATCTAGGGGATCCCTCTGACTCATCAAAGTCAGTTTCTGAAGTAACTGACTCGGGGGAGTCTACATGTTTCCTCTTACAAGTCCTCTTCCTAGGAGGATCTCCCGAAACGTCAGGAGAATCCTCGGAAGAGGGGGAAATTCCCAATGGGGAAACCTGAGGCGGAGGATCTCTGGGTCCTGTAGCAAGAGAAGTGGCAGAGATGTCAACAGGCACTATAGAGGGAGGAGCTAAGGGAACAGACTGCTGACTGATACCAGTGGCCAGCACACTCTTCATCACCTTGAATGCTCCCTCCCAGGCAGGTCCGAGAGAACCCGTTCGAAGAACTAGGAACTCCAGGGACCACCGAAGGGAAGTCTCGAGGCAGATGTCGGAGCCGAGCTCACCAAGGCCGAGGCTCCAAGGGGAAGAGCGGGTTCGGACAAGGGTCGATGCCACTCACCCCTCGGAGGAGACCATGGAAGCCCGACCATCGAATCCCTCTAAGGAAGGTCTCGAAGAGGAGATAAGAGTAGAGGCTGAAGGAACAGAAGGGGGTATCTGTCCTCCAGCCGTAGCAGTAACCATTCCCGAAGACTCCAACTCCAAGCTCTGGGGTAGAGTTGAAGGAGGAACTGTAACGGGGTGTGGACCAACAGTCATCTGTTGAGACGGACTATGTAACATTTGGGCCAGTGCCTGTGACTTAAGTAATCTACTGACCACTCTCTCTAAGTCATGGTCTGAAAGCCTGGATGACCTTGAAGATCGGCTCCGATGGCTCCGTTCTGAAAGGAGAGGTGAAGCCGGAGCCGAAAGTATCGGCTCCAAGGAAGGAGACCTCGACCTCTTCCTGGAATGAGCCATCAGAACCGATGAAACTATAGACCCTGTCGGAGCCGACAACTTATCGGAGCCGACAGGTAGCCTCGATGCATCGGCTCCAGCCGGAGCCGATACAGCCACAAAAGTAACGGTGTCGGAGCCGATCGGAGCCGACACCGATGCCTGTGCCACATGGTGGTCGGAACCGATCGGAGCCGACCGAAGTGGTCGATGCAGAATCGGCACCGATAGCCATCGGTGCCGAAGGCTTAGTTAAGCCAGAATCGGCTCCAGCCAGAGCCGATCTCGACTCAGAACGAGTCGGAGCCGAGGCCGCAGGCTTTGACACAGAAGCCTGGGCCTTGGAAGATTTGGCAGATTTGGATGGAGCCGACTTAGCCGGAGAGCCCTCCGGCTTAAGAAGGCCCCTAAGTATCAGTTTGTTTCTTCTTTCCTGCAGGACTCTCTGGCTGAAGGAATGACATATAGCACAGGAGTCCTGCAGGTGAAGAGGCCCCAGGCAATACAGGCAAGAAGTGTGACCGTCTGTCAGAGACATCTTCTGACAGCACGAGTCACACTTCTTAAAGCCTGAGACCCTCTCTTTTGACATGGTGAAAGACAACACACACACACACACCAGTCAAAGAGTTAAATTAAATTAAATATACCAAAAAGGTATAAGTAGACAAACACACACACACACCCTAACAGGGGGGGGATGGGATGGGTAAAGTTTGACTAAAAAATAAAAAGAGACAGGTAAATTTCTGTCAGAAAATCTTTAAAATTAACTTAAAACTAAAATTTAAAGGGTTTTTAGTAAAAAGGGGCTAAAATATCAAGTATTTTAATCACTTACCAGGAGCTGGTAAAAGGAGGACCTCATAAGCGAAGCGGCAAACGAGATCTGGGTACTTACCGCCTTGCATCATGGGATATGGGGCTGCCTCGAGCTGGTAAAAGTGACTCTCGAGCTTAGCAAGTGCCGAGTCGGAGCCGAGGGATCGGCTCCGAACCCATCAAGCAAGAATGAAGGCGAGATTGACAACTTAACATCAAATGTTTACATTACCCTACGTGTAAATCTCAGCTGACTTTATCAAATGCTTTCTCTGCATCAAGACCACCAACAACAGTGATATTTTTTTACATTTTGCTTCCCTATGGATCATCATTGTTCAATTAACGTTGCTGAATATTTGATGCCCTTCCACAAAACCACACTCACTGATCCCTATCTGTCAATTTTGGCAACACCTTTGCCTTCTCTTAGGTAGTATACATAAAAACTTTATTATCATGGTTTAAAACTGAAATGCAGCTATATGAGGCTGGGTCTGAAGGGTCTTTATCTATATGGGTAACAAGAGACACCACAGCTTTCTTCCAAGATGCTAGCATTCTCCATCCACCTGTTAACATACTGTTTATTAAAACTTTCCTGATATTTACAATCCCCTTTTCACCAATTTCTAAACTTCCGTATCAAAGCTTTCAATTAAATACACATGCTCCTGTGAAATATAACTTCTATCTAATCTAGTCCAGTTACAGTACATGCCCTCTTATCCAGTCTCACAGGGACCGGACTTTAGGCTGGATAAATGAATGGCTGGTTAATCAGAAAAAGCATACAAAATAATATTTATAGGTTATAAATGAGCTACAACAACACAATTTGTGTTAGTATGCATTTTTCTAATGAATATGAAATCTAAAACTCAACTGCCAGACATTATTTAGCCCAGAGGAGGTGGAAGTGTTGTTCTTCTTTGTTGTCTTTTGCTAGGACTATGGCAGAAACTTGATGGCTGGTTAAAGAGGAGGTCGATTAAAGAGAGGCCAGATAAGAGGGAGTTTACTGTACTGTGCCTTGAGAAATAATATGCAAATTCTATCAGAGTTCGTACTACTGAATTCACATCTTCAATGCCAAATATTCTTATATATTTCTTCAGAAATGTACCCTCTTCTGTTACATTTTCTCTTTTGGGTCCTCGATACATCTTTGCTATTGCAAAGTAAATTCCAGTCCATGTCCATAAATAATATTCCTTGCTGAAAGCAAATTGCTGCTCCCAACATTTTCTTAAACTCCATAACAGCAGTTTTTGGGCTAACAGCACCTTACTATCACAATGTACCATCATACCTCTCAAACTCTTAGTGCAAGAAATATGGACAAAGGCCCAGCAAAAAGGGACAGACTTTAAATATTGCTCTTATAAATTTGCTAGAATAGCAAGATTTGTACTAGTATTTTCTGAAGGATATGAAGTCTGAAACTCAACTACATGTCATTATTTAGTGACTTAATTTCTCAGTGATTTGCTCCCCCCACTTTTCTAACAAAGTACTCTGTATCATGTTTCCAAAATCACCCAAATGATTACTCTTCCAAAACACTACCTCTCTCTTTCCGATTACACCTCCACCATTTGCTGTCTACCTGAAGAAAAATTATTTGAAGTCTTTTTGGGATATAAAAATATATGTGCTAACACTTCCAAGCAGAAATCCTAAATCCTCTGGACTTTGCTGCATACTTGGAAGCCATGCATATGTCATCTCATTGTTCCCATGTAAATAATTTTCCAGTCTTTCTTTCCAATCTTTTCTAACTTCTTTTGATTGATTATTATAGTTATTGTGCAATATTTTATATGCCCTACTAATTATCCCTTTTTTAACAATAACTGCTTTTCTAGATTCGACTAAAAACTCTACCAGAGAAGTTTTTTTTCACTTAAGACACTATTTCATTCTCTTTGCCTATACCAATCCCTGGTTGGAAAGGCAGTCTAACTTACAAGCCAAACTTCTTCTTGGGCTCATCCCATTCTATGACCTTTACGCCTCTAGTTATTTACTCCCAATACCTTGGTTCCTTTGTCAGTTTTTCTGGTACATTCCAACATCTTCTTGTCTATTCTCTGTACCCCTACTTGGAGTCATCCCTTTTTTTTTTAAACACATCTTTATTGAAATATTACTTGTGACATAGGCAGCTTTACATTTAAGTAATCAAACTGCATTAACAAATTAACATCATCAAAAATTATACTTCACATACATTAAAATCTCCCTCCTCCTTTCCAGTGTTGGCTTAATTCTTAGAACCCTTTCTGCAACTTTATAATATTCAGTATGGTTATTATTCTACATGAGGATCTGTATTCACAATCCCATTCTCTACTTATTTCTTGAACTTCCCCCTGCTTCATCATCATCATCAACTTCTGCTTGTATTATACAAATTAGCCTTTACTTCATACCTCTAAAATATCCCTCCATATCAGGTAATCCTAAATCACCTGGTTCTATTGGGAGAATCAACTTATTCCACTTAACGCTTGCTCTCTTCCCCTTCCAAATAAATTCCTCCAACTCTTTATTACTTATTGACCACAATTTTTCACCTGTTTGATAAAAATATGTCTGGCCTGGATATAAAACTAAATGGACTAAAAACATATTCAGACTGTTTGTATCTCACTATCTACATCCATAAACAGATCTTCCATTTTCTCAGTTTTTGTATTATATTTTTTAGTCTCTTCCCAAGTACCCTTAGCTGCCATAACAGAGGCATTTTTAATTCATACTTATACATAATTCATCTTAACATGTTCCCATAAATATGGAGAATGTTGAACCAGTTTGTGTGTATGTACATAATTTATGGCTACAACTTTTGTTTTATCTTCATTAACTTTATAACCTGAAAATACTTGAAACGGTCTCAAAATGTCCAGCAACACTGAGATTTCTTTTTCTTCATTTATCCAGTACAAAATAATATTGTCAGCAAATAAATCCACTTTTTCTTTATTGTCATACCAATTATATCCTTGCATTTTTGCCTTCATGACAGTGAATTGGCTAGGCTTAAAATGACCTGCAAGATCAGCTAGCCTAATATTTACCTATGAACATATGAAGCAGGGGAAGAGTTCAAGAAAAGTACAGTTTTGTACCTACCATAAATGTAGATGTCCGATAGGTATGCATCTGCAGTCATAACATATGGGTTTGTCCTGCCTCAGGCAGCCCTTCGGTCGGCCGGATTCCAAAGTCTGGGTCTGGCCTCGGCTGATGTCGCACTTTCCCTGACGTCAGAGCGTCTGGGGTACAAAAGCATCAGCCGACGCCATTTTCCTCAGTTTTTCTTGCCCCAGATGCCAGGTGCCCACTAGGAAGGCTAAATTTGGATAAATGCTGAAAAGTTCCAAACATTTGCAAATTATATACATGTATAAATAAACAAACAAATACACCATAATAGATTCCCCCAGCTAGCTAAAAGAGGGGTAAGCACCCTAGGAATACCACAGGGGAAGGAGGGAGGGTAATCCTGACTGCAGATGCATACCTATCGGACATCTACATTTATGGTAGGTACAAAACTGTACTATGTCCTTCAAGGATGCATCTGTAGTCATAACATATGGGTAGAATACCATAGCCAATCTGGGGGAGGAGGTACTAAGAAAAGGATGGTGTAGTTAAGATCCCCTGCAGTACTGCAGTTGCAAACCCTGCTCTGGATCTAGAGTATAAAGGTAGATTGTAATGCTTGGCAAATGTATGCACGGAGCTCCAAGTAGCAGCTTCTAAAATGTCCTTGGTAGCCACCCCCTGTAGGAAAGCTGCAGTGGTGGCCGTGGCCCTTGTGGAGTGAGGCCTGATATTTTCAGGAACTGTCTTTCCATGAAAGGAGTTGCAAAAGCGAATGCAATTTCCTATCCATTTTGAAATTGTTTGGAAATTGCTCTTCCTTGCACCCCAGTTGCATATGCTACAAAAAGTTGGTCAGTTTTTCTGCTAGTTTTTGTTCTGTCCAAGTAGTAGCGTAGTTGCCTGTGTATATCCAGGGTGTGCAAAAGTTTTTCCCCTCTATTCTGTGGATTAGGGAAGAACGTAGGCAAGTGAATAGCTTGGTTCAAGGATATCCTAGATACCACCTTTGGCATAAAAGTAGGATTGGTTCTTAGTGACACCCTGTCCTGGTGGAAAATAAGAAAAGGCTGCACTGCCATTAATGCTTGTAACTCAGATACTCTTCTTGCTGAAGTGATTGCCAGAAGGAATGCAGTTTTCCAAGACAGAAACTGTAGATCCGCTGATGCTGCTGGTTCAAAAGGAGGTAGTGTCAGTTTCTCCAGCACAAAGTTGAGATCCCAGGTAGGAAGAGGGGGTCTTCTTGGAGGTTTAATACTTTTGATTCCTCTCAGAAATTGTCTGAGGAGAGGGTGTGAGAAGATAGGTGGATCCACATTGTATTCTGCTGAAATTGCTGAAGCATGAATCTTAATGGAAGAATAGGACAGGCCATTGTGGAACAATTCTGCTAAGTATTCTAGGATATGTGTTAGGTTTGCCACTGTGACATCTGTGCCCTTTGATGTGCTCCAAATGAGAAATCTCTTCCATTTAGCTGAGTATGTCTTCCTTGTGGAAGGCCTGCGAGCCTCCAGGATAATGTCCTTCACCCTCTGAGATAAAACAGTTTGATTGGGATTTAAGGAATTTTCCAGGCAGTTAGCTGCAATGTTTTCAAGTTGGGATGCAGGGTCTTGAAATTGTTCTGCGTCAGAAGAAGAGGCCATAGGGGTAGAGGCCATGATTTTGCCTGAGACATGCTTCTCAATAATGGATACCAGTGTTGTCTTGGCCAGTTCGGAGCTATTAGTATCACTTTTGGCTGTTCCTCCCTGATCTTCAGTAGAACCTTGTACATCAATGGAAGAGGTGGGAAGGCATATACTGTTAGGGCTTTCCAGCTGAAAGAGAGAGAGAGTCCACCCTCCAAGCCTGTGGGTGGTATGTCCTTGAGCAGAATGTCTTCAGTTGATTGTTGAGTGGGGAGGTGAACAAATCTATCTCCGGCATTCCCCATGTCTTTGCTATGAGTTGGAAGATGTCTGGGTGCAGCATCCATTCGTGTGCATCCATGGTAGTTCTGCTTAAGCTGTCCGCCAGTGTATTTTCTTTCCCTGGCACAAATTGGGCCTGTAGTTGGATATTGAGATTCAGGCATAGTTCCCTCAGATTCATAGCCATCCGGCATAGAGGGTAGGAATGCGTGCCTCCCTGCTTGTTTATGTACCACATGACCATGGTGTTGTCTGCCCTTATTAACAGGTGTCCTTGTCGGAGGAAGGGCTTGAATGCCTTGATTGCATGCCTCACTGCCAGCATTTCCTTTTGGTTTATGTGCATGCTTAGCTGTCCTTGAGGCCATAGTCCTTGGATACATTTGTCCTCCATGTGTACTCCCCATCCTCGGTCTGAGGCGTCCGTGGTGATTATCTGCCTTGGTTTTGGTTTGTTGAAAGGCAACCCTCTGTTGGACTGGCAGGCCTGAGCCCACCACAGGAATTCCTTTTGAAGGCATGGAATGATTGGTATCATGGTTTCTAAACTGTGACTGTGCCGAGACCATACATTCCTGAGGTACCATTGCAATTTCCTCATATGCAGCCTGGCATGAGGTATTAGAATTATGCAGGATGCCATGTAACCCAGGGCCTGCAGGATTTTCCTTGCAGTAAGCTGAGTTTGTCTTGTCAGAATCATGAAATAGTCTGGAAGTTGTTTTTGTTTTTCTTCTGTGAGAAAGGCCATTTGGGTGGTTGTGTCCAGATCTGCACCCAAAAAGGTTATCCTTTGGGCTGGTACTAGTCTTGACTTTTGGATGTTGACTGTGTATCCCAAGGACTGTAGCAAGTGTATGGCATAGGCCAAGTCCTTTATCAAATTTTCCTTGTTGTCCGCTTGTATTAGGCAGTCGTCCAAGTATGGGTAAATTTGAATAACCTGTAGTCTGCAATGTGCAATTACTGATGCCAGACATTTCGTGAATACCCTGGGCGCAGTAGATAAGCCAAAGGGCAATGCTGAGAATTGATAATGCTCTAATCCTGCAAGAAATCTGAGGTGTCTTCTGCAGTTTGGTCGAATAGGGACGTGCAGGTATGCCTCCTTGAGATCTAGAGTCACCAGCCAAGACTCCTTGCCCAACATGGGAAGAAGTTTCTGTAGGGTTAACATTTTGAATTTTGGCACAATGAGATAAGTGTTCAGTGCGGACAGGTCGAGAATAGGCCTCCATTGATTTTCCTTTATTGGTACAAGGAATAGTCTGGAGTAAAATCCTTGGCCTTGTTCTGAACAAGGTACCTTTTCTATAGCTTTCATCTGAAGTAAATTGCTGATTTGTTTTAAAGCCTCTGCCCTCTGATTTGGTGGAAGGTTTGGCATTCCGCCTCTTTTTGGCAAAGTGTGAAAGTGGAACCTGTATCCTTTGTCTATTATTTGCAGTGTCCATGTATCCTTTGTAATATAATGCCAGTTTTTTGAGAATAAAGCCAGCTTTCCGCCCAAGGGTGCTTCTAGTTGATCCCTGGTAGGCGGAATCAGAGTTAAGTCATTGACCTTGACCTGGTGTAGTAGTAGTTGTTGTTGCTGTTGCACTACTCCTCTGGTTGGCAGGCTGCCACTGACGGCCTCTGTATGAGCCCTTCGATTGACCTCTGCCTCTAGGGCGCCTGTTCCTGCCTCTCTGGGCTCTGTCCGAGTCTGGAAAGGACCAATTCTTAGTAGGCCAGTTTCTGCTGAATCTCGGAGGTTGAACTTGCAGGAAATCTTTAACTGTTTGCACAGATTTTGCCTTTTCTTCAACCTTTTTTAAGATCTCCTTAGCAGAGGAGCCAAATAAATTTTGTTTCTCCATTGGAGCATCCAGGAGTTTAGCTTTGACATGGTCAGGCAAAGATTGCTCCTTCAGCCAGGCATGCCTACGAATAAGTGCCCCAGTCATAGCTGATCTAAATGAAGCCTCCAGTGCATCATAGCCACATTTTAAGAAATGATTACTAACCTGTTGTGAGTTGTGTACCAAATTCTGAAGGGATTTACGGTCTAGGGGTTCAGGAGAAGAAAGTTTCTTATTCATTTCATCTAACAAATATTCCTGGTACTGTATCATATGAAACTGACAGTTTAATGCCCTGACAGAAAGAGTTGCAGAAGTATACACCTTCTTTCCACATATCTCTAAAGCTCTAGACTCTCTGTCAGAGGGTAGAGGATTTTTGGCAGTAGCGGCCGCAA
The DNA here is from genome assembly GCF_019279795.1 of Protopterus annectens. Taxonomy (NCBI): domain Eukaryota; kingdom Metazoa; phylum Chordata; order Ceratodontiformes; family Protopteridae; genus Protopterus; species Protopterus annectens. Next base: position 871,884,815 of record NC_056744.1, read on the forward strand.
CCCCTTTAGGGCCCTGAGAAATAGTTTCTGGGTCTGCAGAATGGGCTTTATGCAAGTGGAAATGAGAATCCGGAACCCTGTAGTATCTGTCAGGCTTGGCAGGGGCCGGAGGGAGAGTATCAGGGGCCGTACTGACATCATTGTACACATCATCAATTACATTTAGAACAGGAGGTATAGCTAAGGGCCTATGCTGAGGCAAATGCAAAAAGGTCCTTAATCTTTTTCTAGAATCAGAGAAATCCTAACCTTGCCATTGAAAATGCTCTCTCATGGAGTGTAGAGTCTCACCAAAGGAAAACTCCTCAGGAGGGGAGGCCGAAGGTATAGATTCCTCTGCATCTGAATCCTCATAAGGCGAGTAAGCCCCTTCCTGGTGGTCTGACAACTCAGATCCATCCGTGGGATCATCTGAGGAGTGTGGATCAGAGGGGTCAGTCCTGGGCCTTTTGTCTGGAGGAGGTTGAGAGGCCCTGTCTGGGTGAGGTTGTGAACCCCTAATTAAGGAGATAAGGTCCTCAGCTAGGCTGAGGATCTGTGAACTAGAGGTAGGCCTCTGGGAGGTAGATTTGGGAGGCAAAGCTTTTGAAAGTTTGGCAGCTTTAGCCCTTGAAAAGGCCTTAATGGACATGGAAGCAGGGGGCCTAGCTGCCCCACGTGCAGGGGTAGAAATGTCCAAAGGTATGGTGTCGGACAATTCCTGCACACTAGCTTCGGTAGGTAGTTCTGAAGCCAACTCAGCCGGGGCCTCTCGGGCCTCGGTGGTCGGAAGTATGGTTTCGGAAGAAGGAATCGCCGAGGACTCGGTTTCGGCCGAAACCGAGACACTCGCGGTAGGCCTAGCCGTGGTTTCAGCCGAAACCGTGGGCCGCGAGTGTCGGTCCTTTTCCTTGTGTTTTTTGACCATATGCAAAGTCGGAGTCTCCCGACGGCATTATAAAAGCAAAAGCGGCTCCAAAAAATTCCTCTGCAAACTCCGACCGACGTCTAAGAGTTCGTCGGTTGAAGGAGGCACAGGCTAAACAGGCCGATACGTCGTGGTCTGGGCCTAAGCAAGGAAGGCAGTAAGAATGGAAATCCTTATGAGGTATTTGTTTCCCACAAGTTAAACAATTATTTACTTTGTCTGACATCGGCTGAGGCAAGAAAGAGTCCCCAACGGGGTACTTAGCTTTTTTCGAAGTCTTCGGTAGCTGAAATCACTGGATCTGACCGACCGGCACTTGCGAACAGCTTCTGCTTCGGGCACCGCGCAGCAAGAAAGACTGAGGAAAATGGCGTCAGCTGATGCTTTTATACCCCAGACGCTCTGACGTCGGGGAAAGTGCGACATCAGCCGAGGCCAGACCCAGACTTTGGAATCCGGCCGACCGAAGGGCTGCCTGAGGCAGGACAACCCATATGTTATGACTGCAGATGCATCCTTGAAGGACATCAGAGAGGGAATGGGATTTTGGATGCAGATCCTTGCAGAGAATAACAACAACCATTCATAATATTAACTTCATAAAACAGCATAAAGTATTCTAAGAACTAAGCCAACACAAAAATGAAGAAAAGAGATTCTGCAAATATGATGACTATAAATCAGGTACAGAAAACAGGTAAGAGGGGGCTGGAATTTACTGGAGTAAAATGGTAAAGGAACCAAAGTATTGGGAACAAATAACTAGAGGGAAAGGTAATAGTGTGGGATTAGGCTAAGAAGATGTATGAACTGCAAGGTACAGACTGCCTTCCCTACCAGGGATTGATATCAAAGCACAAACAAAGAGAAAAGCATAGGGGAATCTTAAGTGAAAGACCTGGTCTGGTAGAGTTTTATAGGTTGGTACTAGGCTATTAGCGCTAGGGCCTATACAAGACTAGCCATAAAAATTCCCTGGCTATTTCTTCCCACAGTATTTACTTCCCTGGACCCCTGTCTAGCAGGGTGACTGACGTGATCCCCGGGGTGAATTTCATATCTCCCATCCAATCATCAAGATTCTTTTTGAAGAGGGCCAAAGAGGCGTTCTGCTTGACATGTATAGGCAGTCTATTCCAGAGTCCGAGGAGTCCCTGGGTCAGGAACCTATCCCTCCAACATGTTTTGTTCATTGTGATGACAAGGTTTAGATCCCTGCAGCATGTGTCTCTGAGGGACTGGGATTTCTTTAAGACAGTTCTGGGTTTGACATGGCCTTGTATGTTAAGCAGAGATCGCCTCTGAGTAGACGATATGCCATAGAGTATAGCTGGAGTTTTTTTTAGATGGTCAGCATAGGGCATCTGCTTTAGGCCTGTGATTCTTTTAGTGAGGTATTTCTGAGGCCTTTCCAGTTGTTGCAGATGTCTTGAGAGGTACATACCAAATGAGGTGTTGTATTCTATGATGGGTCTAATGAGGGATGATTACAATGGGACAATGACCTCCTTTTTTCTGGATGAAAAGCCCTTAGTGATGAGGTGTGCGACAGAGAAGGATTTCCACCCTCTTGTGGCGATGTGGTTATCAAAGGTGAGAGCACTGTCCAGCTGTGTCTCTCTTATCACACTTTCAGTGTTTAGTGTACTGCCACCTATGTGGTAATTCATGGGTACATGTTTTTTCCCAAAGGGGATAACTATACATTTCTTGGCATTGAGCTTGAACCCATGGCTCTGGCACCAAGCATCTGTTTCTGTAAGGCTTTTTTGTAGAATATCCACATAATTTGTGGATTCAATAATGGCTCCCAGTTTGCAGTCATCTGCGAACTTTGTTAGCCAGAGTTCCTTAGTGTTGGCCTGTATATCAAAGAAGTAGATGCCAAACAAGAGTGGTCCCAGGACTAAACCCTGAGGTACTCCACTTGTCTGGAGCTGGATTTGGAGTCGGTTACTTTTACAGTGTGGGTTCTGTCAGTAAACCAGTTGGCAACCCATCGAGTGAGGTAGGGATTAATGCTCAGCTAAGTAAGTTTATCTATGATTCCAGAGTGGGGGATGGTGTCGAAGGCCTTGGCGAGGTCCAGACAGGCTGTGTGGACCACCTTACCCTTGTTCACGCCTCTAGAAACTGATTCGAAGAAGTCAGTCAGGTTCAGGAGACAAGATCAGCCCTTCACAAACCCAAACTGCATGGGGTCCAGTGTTTGAAGGTTGCCAATGTCTTTGTTTATAAGTTCCATGATAATATGTTCCATGGCCTTGCACATCAGGCTCTTCACTGATGGGGCAGTTCCCAGGATTCAAGGTGGATCCCCCCTTGTGGAGTGGGATAACTGTAGCTGTGCGCCACTCAGTGGGCATGAAGCCGGAGGTGAGGCTATGTTTAAACATGACACTTAGGTGAGGTGCCAGTTCATTTTGTAGCTCATGTAGTACACAGCCTGGGATGTCATCTGGTCCCATGGATGTTGTATTCTTAGCTTTGCAGAGTGCGTTTTTTACCTGTGTGGCTGTGTTTACTGGAATCTGGCAATCTTTCGGTATTGAGATGAGCCCTTTAGGGGGTAACGTTTGCACTGAATCGATCTGCCAGGATACTGGCAATATCCTTGGGATCAATATATTTAATGCCATTCTGTTGTAGCTCAGAGCAGATCTGAGCATTGCCATTTAGATTCTTGACACAGTTATAGAATGTCTTGTGGTTGTCTTTGGAATCTTTGGCAATTTTATTTTTGTAACTAACTTTGGAGGATTTTATGAGGGATCTCAGCTTCTTACTTAGACTGGTAAGGTAGGTTTTTGCATCCTGGGATTTTCCTCTTTTCTGCAACAGTTTCTTCCTTTTGTTGTAAAGTTTGTTTATGGCAGGAGACTACCAGATTGGCTTCCTTTTTTTGGATGAGAGCATCTTGGTTCTATTTGGGACGGCACGATTCATGCATGAGTGGATATGCTCATACAGTGCCTTAGTGTAGGATTCAGCAGTTGAACTTTCAGTTCCCGTCTGCATGGGTGTCATGAAGTTTGTCACTTCTGACTTGAGTAGCACAACGTTAGCTTTGGAGAAGTTTTTTACGGAGGTTTCTTTACTGGAGGGGTGGGGGTGGGATGTGGATGTCAAGGAATTAGCTTATGGTCAGACCTGAACAACAAGGGGGTGACCATAGGTGTGGAGCATCGATTTCCCATGTTGGTAATGACCAGGTCTAGGATACTGGAGCCCCTAGTGGGACTAAGGATTAGTTGATCCAGGGCATTGGAATTTATGAATTCCAAGAACTGTTGGGCAAAGGTGTTGGTACACAATTAGTTTTCCCAGTTAATGGCAGGGTAGTTGAAATCACCCAGTATTAGGGTGTTTGGTTGTACCTTAATATTTTCCAGTATGTTTAGAAAGGTGTAGTGAGAATCTTGGGGCATGGTGGGGGATCTGTAGCAAGCTACAATTTGGATTGCAGTCTTACTAGTTTGTTAGTTGCACCTGGAGAATTTCAGACGCAGTGTGTTGGGCAACTAGCTTGGTGTTGTGAATATCCTTGGTGAATATGGACACTCCTCCACCTTCAGTGTTTCGGTCCTGGTTTGGTGGCCGAAATGTGTGATAAGAGTTGTGGCCTGGTACTGCAGGGGTGCTCTCTGGAGCTTTGAACCAGGTCTCAGTTACTGCACAGATATCGATGTTCTCCATTTTTAGGAGTTCCTCAACAGAGTGCATTTTTAGGTTTAGACTTCTAGCATAGAGTAGCATTATCTTCACATTCTGCATGCTTGTACCTGTTATGGTGGTGGTTTTGTCCTTTGAACTTTGCCTAAAAAAAGGCACTATAGGAGTAGCAAAAGACTTAGCCAGTAACTTGAATCCCAGGGGCAAGAGGGACAGACCATCTCTGGCAAAGCATCGTGGTCTGTCGATCATGTCATCCCAGGCAGACAGATACTGGATCCCCTTTGAATGACACCAGAAGCTTAGCCAATTGTTGAAGTCAATCATTTTGTCCTTATACTGTGGTATCATTCTGGGTGAAGGCAGGATGCTACTCATGACTAGGGTCATACCTGCATGGGCCACATGATCCAAGAGCTCTTCCATGTCTCTTTTCATGTAGTCCAGGGAGGTACGTCTCAAGTCATTCACTCCAACATGGACAATGAGAGACTCATATTTGTACTTGTTGTGGAGTGACCTGAGTGCATGCATTATGTGGCGGATCCTGGCACCCGACAGGCAGCTGACTGCAATTTTCTCCTTGTTCAGCCTGATGAGTGGGATATCAGTGTGCCTGACTATAGAGTCACCTATGACTAAAGTGTTGGGTACGTTGTCTTGCCTTAGGGGCTGTTGTTGGGTGGCACACTGGTGTTGTGAGCTATGTGACACTTTGGTTGTGATTGGTGTTTGTTTGCGTTTCAGCTTCAGAGGTCCTTGTTGCTTGGGCAGGTTACTGTTAAGAGCCTCCACATATGTGGGTTTAGTGTTGCTATGTGTGGGTGTTGGTGGTGTGGGTTTAGAAGGGCTATGTGCTACTTGAGGTGTAGTGCAGGTGATAATCTTCTCCTCTTGACTGTCTAGCACAATCTTGGAAGTAGAGAGCTTTGCTTCCAGTTTGGCTATGTAAGTGCATCTCTCGCAGGTTGTAGTGTTGGGTGGTAGGAGAAGAGGGTTGTCTGTGTGCATGAGGCAATTGCTGCATTGCCCCAGTATGCCCAGATTCACTAGGTGGACAGGAGAAATCACAAGAAACTGACCCTTGCACATGCCTGGTTTGGTGCTTTTTTTTTTTGTAAAGTACAATAGCTGTTTACCCTTACCTTAGCAAGGTACTTTGCAATTATAGGCTGTTTAGTACCTACGATTAATTCCTCCTTATTAACAAGGAGAGTTGAGTGCTTGTATTAGTTTAAGACTTCCTAGTGCTTTCCAGCGAGTTTTAATTTAATCTAGAACAAAAGCACTGTTACAAAATGTACTTCTAGAAGAGCATATAAAATACTGCATGACAACTGTAAGAATCAAACAGAAAAGAATGTGAAGAGAGACTGGAAAAGTAATTTGCAAGAGAACATTGTGAAGACACATATATGGTGCCAAAGTATGCAGCAAAGTCCATAAGGTTTAGGATATTTGCTTGTAAGTGTTTGCAATGGTATTTTTATACCTCAAGCATATGCCAAAGGATTCTTCCCCAGGTAGAGAGCAAATGATGGAGGTGTGATAGGGATGAAAGAGGTAGCTGGTAACGTTATGTTTTGGGAGTGTAATGCATTGGCAGATTTTAAAAAATCCCTACTATTGGGTCAGCAAATGGGTGCTAGAAAAATGATTCTTTTGAGCTGGGACACAGAATCTGAATTGCCTAGACATGCTAAGGCTTTATTAAGGTTAATTTTGTTGGCTGTCAAAAAAGCCATTACAAAAATATGGAAATCAATGTTTAAACCAACTGCATTTGAAGTACTGATTGTTTATTATTCAAGAGAGAAAAGAATTGGAAGAGGGATCTTTAGAAAAGGGAAGAAGCAGTTTACATAGAAAAATATGGAAATTATGGGAACAATAACCAAAATCCAAGGAACGTGCTCAAAGTCACCAATAAACTAAAAATGTAAGCACAATGATCCAAACCAGTTACAAGTCAAAGAAGATTTATTAAATGTACTAAACACACATTAACGCTGAAAGTCAAAAATACGTTTTTGTCAAACTACTTCTTCAGATGAGCGTGCCACCTTATTCACACAGTTTAAATAACTGAGCAATCAACTAATTTGACCAATAAAATTCATGAATCAATTAGTAAAATGCAGTTAACCCTTTTCCCACTCAATATTAAAACAATAATTAATAATTTATTTCTAAAAGCAATAAATATTACACAAATTACATATAACATTGTTAAAAATCACACGGTTCATTTCTTCTAGTGGAAATAAAAATAATTATTAAATCATACCATTATTAAATGGCCTAATCATGAAATAAAGAAAATAAATACAGCAAAATCCATTTTTTAAAAAACATATGTAAAACCATAACAATAAATACACAAAATAAATTAAAATAATAAAATATTATTTATTTATAATTTTTGGTTTATGAAAAACATGCAATAGAAACAAACTATAATTTAGCTGATCTGAACTTTAGTACTGGTGCTATTGAAACCATATAATTTAGACCTGGGTGTCTGTGAGCTTCTAGTACTATTTGCCAATATAATTCCCTATACTCCACTCTAGTTTCCCATGGTCCACCCCTTGGATCAATACTCACTGTTTCAAGTACAAAAAAGTTAAAATCAGCTCCTTTACAAGCACAAGTGTGTTTATATAAAGCATTGTTCTCATGTTTCCTTCTAATATCATAAAGGTGTTCATATAATCTCTGTTTCAGTTTTCTCTCACTCTTTCCAACGTAAAATGAATCACAAATTGTACACAAAGCCAAGTAAATAATTCCACTTGTATTACAGTTTACAAAGGTGTTTAAATAAATGTTTCTGTTCCTTGCTTTGAGTTACAGTGTATTACCCGTCAAAATGTGGGAACAATAACTACAGCTCCCGCATTTGAACACGGGTTGTTAACACAGATAAGCCAATCTATTACTACACTGGCTTCAACGTTAGCTGTATCAGGGAACCAGGAAGCGAGTCGGCATTTAGCTTCGAAGGAAGGAGCAGCTGTTAGTAGACAGACGGAGAACAACCCTCCACCATGTAGAGATTTGTCCAGTGGTACGAGTTTGGATGGTTTCCCTCGTATATTTTTTGAAAATGCTGGCGAGCATGGTACACAATCGGATTCCTGTGGCAATGGTGGAATTACAAACATCAATGGCAACACTGACTTTTCAACTGTCTTGCCAGGTACTAAAAGACATTTAAAAGACATTCTTAATGTGAAATTTGATTTTAAACAGAAAAATGAGCTTGTGGGCTCTAATGGTACTTATGCAACAATGTAAGTGATTTACAATATTTTTTCCATAAGTACAAAATGTTGGAAATGGACAACGCATATTTGAAGCACCGTTTGGAATTAAAGATAGTGCCAAAAAGACTTAGGGTGTGTAAATACCCTAATAATGTGAATGTTGGCTCTGATTTTCACAAGGACTTTATTGAAATATTCGAGAGATGTGGCTTTGACATTATGAGGGCCATTGTGAAAAATGAGTCAAAAATGGAGAAATTGTACATGAAGGTTGAGCGTGCTAACAATAACATAATGAATGATTTAATGTTCACTATTGACAATGAAAGGGCAAAGTACTATGAATTGTTTATAAAGATTGAGACTAAATGTAAAGAAGTGCAAGTTAGGAAAGCTAAAAAGATTGAGAGGGACACAAATGACTATAAAGCACACACACACTCACTACCCCAAGCCTAAGCAATTTAATAGGGAGGGTTATAACAATGATAAAAATACTACTGATTGGGGAAATGGAAAAAAAATGGAAATTATTGTGACAACAATGGGGATCCCTCTGATTTTCCACCCCTTTGGAGATCTCAACGGTTAATGCAAAAAGAACCAGTAGATTATGGCTCAAAAAAAATTCAGGGGGAGGAGATGGGTACCGCAAAGGAAGAATCAAAGGTCTTGGAATTAACTGATGAAATTATTATGGAAGGAAGTAAATTTTCTTACAATGGTTTTAATATTTTTAACTTTTCTAGTTTAAAAATTACTAAGCCTTTTTTGATTTATTTTCAAAAGGATTTGCCTTTATTCCTCGAGAGAAAACTGATATTTTTAAACTTCTAGGGGATTTGAAATTGTTTGTTAGAAAGAAAAACTTTGAACTATTGTTTAAAGGTAAACGAATCAATATTAACAGCGAGAAATTAACGAAATGAAGTACATTTAACCCACCAGTTCATCCGCAGCTTCGCAATTTTGAATTAATGGTAGAAAGTGAATTAAGGAGAGCATTGAAGCATTACAAGGTACAATCAAATTTGATGCCTGCTGAAAGAGAAATATTGGCAGAATATAGGGGTAACAAAAATTTGAGGGTAATGAAACCTGACAAATAATGGACAATATTACCTATGAAGGGAAGATGCTGGAAATTTGAAATGATTCAAATAAATACACTAGAGTATCAATTAACGAGTTAACTATAGCCTACAAAAAGATATATGTGATGTTAAATTACATGTTTTTGGAAGGTATGATAGACAAAGGGACATTTGATTTTTTGCATGTTGAAAAACCAAGGGTGCCGTCAAATTTTGGCATACCTAAAGTGCACATGGATGTTAATGATCCTCCATTAAGACCAATAGTGTCTGCAGAAGGATCAGTAATGGCCCCTTTAGCAAAACATGTGGATAATAAAATCAAAAGATTGGTCATGAACAATACCAATATTTTAAATGACTCATGGGACCTTCTTAGGAGGCTGGATAATACAATGTGTATCGATAATTTAACTTTTGTTACCTTGGACGTCATTGATTTGTTCACTTGCATACCCCACAAAGAGGGCTTAAAATGGTTTGAAGAAATATTGGCCAGTTATGAGATTTTTTTTTTATGATTTTTTGAACAATTTTATCATTAATGGAAATAGTTCTAAAGAATATTTTTATATATTTCCAAGGTGAATACTATAAGCAATTAAGTGTTGTTGCAATGGGGGCACATTATGCTCCCACGTAATCCAATATAATTATGGCGTATTGGGAAAACAACTATGTGCTGAATTCAGAATATAGTAACTGTTGGAAGTTTTATGGAAGATTTTTAGACGACATATGTATTTTATTGCCTAACACAGAAACTGTTTTAAAAGATGTTACTGCATATATTAATGAGACCACCACTTTTTTAAGGTTCACATATGAATTTAACAAGGAATATATGAATTATTTAGATATAAAAATACGGAAAAAGAATGGATTTGTCACTTCTAAAATACATTGTAAGGACACTTTTTCCAACTCCTACTTGCACTTCACCAGCACCCATCCACCACACCAGAAGAGGGGTGTGGTGAAGGGTCAGCTGGTGAGGGCAAGTAGAATGACTTCTGAGGATGATACATTCGACACAAGAGTGTGAGTATATAAAGGGTTTGTTTTTAGATAGGGGATACCCCATTGAATTATTGGAGAGAATACTGACTGAGGTAGTAGTGGGAAGGAAAACCAAATTTGCCCATATATTAGGAAAGAAAGATTTAGGTAATTTACTAAAAAATTCAGACATGACAAAAGGGGATGACATTTACAATTCTGGTATTACAATAACATATGAATAAGAAGCAGGCATAGTAAGGGAAATTATACAAAAACAATGGATGAATTTCTCGAAAATATCAGACTTGGATTACATTTTTGAAAGGGAGGTAAAATATACGTACAGGAAAGGCAACAATTTGAAGAAACTTTTAGAGAAAGGTGACCATAAACAGAGTACAGATAGGTACCCAACCGGTAAAAAAGGAATGTTCAAATGTGGGAGCTGTAGTTATTATTCCCTCACTTTGACGGGTAATACACTGTACCTCAAAGCAAGGAATAGAAACATTTATTTACACACCTTTGTAAACTGTAATACAAGTGGAATTATTTACTTGGCTTTGTGTACAATTTGTGACTCATTTTACATTGGAAAGAGTGAGAGAAAACTGAAACAGAGATTATATGAACATCTTTATGATATTAGAAGGAAACATGAGAACAATGCTTTATATAAACACACTTGTGCTTGTAAAGGAGTGGATTTTAACTTTTTTGTACATGAAACAGTGAATATTGACCCAAGGGGTGGACCGTGGGAAACTAGAGTGGAGTATAGGGAATTATATTGGCAAATAAGTACTGGAAGCCCACAGACACCTAGGTTTAAACAATATGGTTTCAATAGCAGCAGTACTAAAGCTCAGATCAGCTAAATTATAGTTTGTTTTTATTGCATGTTTTTCATAAACAAAAAATTATAAATAAATAACACTTGATTATTTTAATTTATTTAATTTATTCATTGTTGTTATGGCTTTACATATGCTTTTTAAAAAATGGGTTTTATTGTATTTATTTTCTTTGTTTCATGATTAGGCCATTTAATCATGGTATGACTTAATAAGCATTTTTATTTCCACTAGAAGAAATGAACAGTGTGATTTTAACAATGTTATATGTAATTTGCGTACTATTTATTGCTTTTAGAAATAAATTATTAATTACTGTTTTAATATTGAGTGGGAAAAGGGTTAACTGCATTTTACTAATTGATTCATGAATTTTATTGGTCAAGTTAGTTGATTGCTCAGTTATTTAAACTGTGTGAATAGGTGACATGCTCATTTGACGAAAACGTATTTTTGACTTTCAGCATTAATGTGCATTTAGTACATTTAATAAATCTTCTTTGACTTGCAACCAGTCTGGATCGTTGTGGTTACATTTTTAGTTAATTATGGGAACAATACATGCAGAATAATGTTCAGGTGGTTTAATGGATGGCAGGAATTAAGCTGCTGGACTGATGATAGTTATATAAAAAAAGAAAACATATGTGAGGATGGTGCAGTGGTGCAGAGGTAGCATTGTTGCCTCAAAGCAAGAGGTTCTCTGGTTCGATTCTCAGCTGGAGTACCTTCTGTGCAGAGTCTGTATGTCCTATCTGCTTTCGTGTGGGTTTCCTCCGGGTACTCCAGTTTCCTCCCACATTACAAAGAGATGCATCTGGAGCATTTCTCCCCAGGCCTCCCCTGAAAACTGGGTTCTTTCCAAGTCTGACTTTACTGGTTAACAAATGTTACATAAATAAATAAATAAATAAATGTGATGTATAATGTATGTAAATGGAAAAATGTTAATATAGTTTGTTTTTATTTTCTGTTAATGTATGTTTTCCTGTGTCTTAAGTAATACTTTAATAAAGGTGTTTACTACCTGTTAATGTACCTTTAAATGTTAATTACATTGCTCCTCTTACATTACGCTCAGCAAAGAGTTCTCAGAATTTTTCAAAATTAGTTTTTTGCACCCATTAACAAATTGGTTCTAAGTACAGGAGACAAAGATAAGAAAAAAAAAAACAGCTAGCAAAGTTGCAAATGCGTGCAAGATTTCAATCAGAAGTCATTGTTCTGACTTCCCATGTCCAGCTGCCTGCATATTTAGACTTTTTGACTCCCACTAAAGAGCATTTGCTAATGGAAAAACAGCTAATAACTTACAAATACAAGATACTTACCATTTTTCAAGCCTTTCATAATTTTTGTCTTGTTTTAAGTCTATTTGCTTAAAAAATTACCTGCAGCTTAAACCAAGGACATTAATCTAGACATCCTCCTCTGTAAAAACCAGAAATGATCTCAGTTCTGCATTTAATATGACCAATACACTTTTACACACCATCCCCACCCACAGCAGCTTAAAGGGACAATCCCAGTGTTTAAAATTAGTGTCCGAGTTACACTGACAGAAGTCACACCCACTTCGACATGTCACTTTCATTCCCACCACAGTATCAGTTTACTTTTAAATATCCTGTAAATCCACAGTTCCAGTCTTGTTTCAGTTCCCGGGATAAACTAAGCTTTGGAATTGTGTTCCTCTCCAACTTACATTGGACTGGGGAGCTATGCCCCCAGCTCTTAGCTCATATTTAAAATAAAGAATACTGTGCCAGGGAAAAGGGACATCGGTGTATACCAATTTTTAAATTTTGCATCACTCATGCTTCTACAGATGTACAAGCAGCCCGCTCATAAAAATAGTCTATTTGTCTAGTAGCATTCAGAAATCGGTACATATCAAATTAGAAGCTGAAAAAGGAAAAGAAGAATGTGTCTATTAATGCTCCAATGTTCTGTCACACACTTGCTTTCTATGGAATTACTAGCCGGTCATAAAGTCACTACACCAGGCTAGCATTCAAAAATCAGAATACAATAAAACATGTAAAAAGAGAAATATGGTTTCCACTATTGTTTGCCTGACTCAGATGCCTTCTGCAGGTAGATGCCATGTCATAAAACTGTTGTAGATGGCCAGGATTCACAATCACCACAGAATAAAATATGAAATGGAAGAAACAAAAAACTCTGTTCACTAATGTTTTAAAAGCCTTGCATTACTGATGTGTTTTCTAGAGTAGCAGCAGCAGTCAGGTCATAAAAATGCCAGAAAGGCTACTTTTCTCAATGGGTAAAATATGCAGACTAAACTAATGAAGGGCTCACAGGGAGAGCTGTTGTCAGTACAGCTGGAATTTGACATGGAATTTGGTTAACACCTTTGAAACTTCCTTCAGGACTCTTCCCCCACCCCATCAGCCAAAGGTGAGCATGCTTAGAAAGGCAAACCCGACATGTAAACAAAGGCTGAATCAAAACAAAAAATCCCTGTGACTGTCCCTTCAAGATCACATTATATTAACTTTAACTTGCACCTGTCCAGCCTTTCTTATCTTGTTAGTATACCTTACAACTAAGAAAAATTACTTGTTTGCTTTACTATCTTTACCAATACAGCAGTCACTGATAAGACTCCCCACCCCGGATTTAAAATGCCCTTAATTGCACACTATATAGAATTAATTTACAATATAACATGTAATTTACATTTTGACAATTTTATACAAAAATTAATAAGAACAAAAAGTGTTTTACTTACAGTTACTTCTTTCCCTTTAGTACCTTTCTAAATATTAATGACAGCAGGGTATATGCTTTACAGTTTGCCCACTAATTTAACACAGTCATCCTGAAGAGCACCTTCTGGCAAAGAACTTACTGTGTAAAAGTATAGCTCTATTAAAAAAGGGATTGGCTGTTTTAACTAATCAGGCAGAAAACAAGTCCTGCTATAAATGAAACTGGGTTACAATACCAAAATAGAAGAAAAAGAAAACAGTCATCTGTAGCACAACCACTACAGACATATTTGTGAAGGAAATCTTTATGAATACTTCTCTTGGGCATCCAATACCCTTGAAACAAAAATAAATATGCTTTTCAAAAAAGTAAGAAGGTTATTTCAGATGGACACACAATCTAACCATCTCCAGTTCCTCTCTTGACAGGGTTGATGTATTATCTTCTTAAAAGGGGAGTTGGGAAATAAATCAACAGGTGTTGTTGGAGATGGCTTGTAGTGCAGTTGTACTTTTATTTCAGGCTGTTGCAAATAGTGGCAGGCTACATGCTATTTGAGCATAAAGTATTCCTTTGCCAGTAGAATCTAGATGGTGCAGAGAGAAACTGAAACAAAACTTGGAAACAGAAAAGAAGGTACTTGAATTTTTGTTTAATTTTCTCAACTTGATTATGGAAGGTAAGAGATTGGTCTAACCAGATGCTAAGGTATCTGAATGAGGAGGCAGTTTCAAATGAATTGTCAATTTTTTTCATTGATTAAGGTTTTGGGACTTGTTAACTGCTGTTAGTTGGTACCAAAGATTATTATTATTATTTTTTTGTGATGTTAGTTTGGCACAGTTCCAAAATCAGTATGATTGTCATTTAACAGTAAAAAGTTTTTCTGGTTCAATTCAGTATGTGTGCAGTCTGCATATTCTCCCTGTGATCGTTTTCTCTGGGTACCTTCCATACTCCGAAACATGCAGAAGATGGATCAGGGCCTCTAAACTGTCCATAGGTGTGAGCATCTGATTTGGAAGAAAGACCTGGCAACCTATTTCCGTTTCACCCGCTTTGCCTTGTAAACTCTGCAGATAGTTTTGGTTGTCTGCAGTACTGTTATAGGAGTTGGCTGCAACTCATAAGAAAATGAGAGAGAGAGACAGACAGAGAGGGGTTGTTTTAGTGGTTAGCCAGCTGCTTAGTTGTTGAAGGTTCTGCTGGAGATGATTTTGGATGCTGAGGTGTCTAGAGATGAATCAGTAAATTACCCTTTAATCTGTATCCATAATCAAATGAAGCCAAGGCGAGACAAGTGATAGTTTGGTGACAAAAACTGAGAAGAGGAGGGGGGCAAGGACAGAGCCTTACAGGACATCTGAGTGAAGTCTGGCTTGCTGTGAAAGTCATAAAACCATTAAGCAGCTTCAAGGATAATGCCAATGTCTGTATGGTAGGGCAAGAGGATGGAATCATCTACCAAGTCAAAAGCTCTGTTTAAGTCAATGAAAAGGACTACAGTTACATTTTCTTTATCCATATTGAGTAAACTATCATATGCCAGAGTCCATAATGCAGTCAAAGTATTGCTTCCAGACCAGAATCCATACCACCTGTTGGATAGAAGCTAATATTTTTGTAAGTAAAAAGTGAGCTGTGTTTATATAATTTTTTTCCAGTATTTTGCCTGAATTAGGGAGAATGGCAGTAGGTCAGAATCAGCTAGAAGAGGTAGGTTTTGATTCTTTTGGTACTGCTCAGACTACATCTGATTTCCAAATTGTAGGCACGGTGTTTGTGGTGAGGCAAAGGTTATATATGAGGAGCAATGGAGAGATAATATGGCCCCTAGAGTAGTATGGAAACTATGGCACAGGATGTCTGAACCAGTGGGACAGTGTAGTTGGATTTGCTGTAGTAGTGAAGTGATTTGTTTGATGGTAATCTTGGTGAAGAAGAAGGGCAGAAGGTATTCTGGGGCGGGGTTGGTTCTGATGACTGTAGCCGTTTTTTTTTGTTGTGGGGGAGGAGAAGGGAGGCAAGTGAATTATTTACGGAAGGCTGTAGGTTTGATGTTATCAAATGTGCAGGGAATAGTTGCAGTAAATTTAGTGTCTTTTGAAGGAGTTCTTCCAATCAAGTTGTTTGCTTCTTTATAAAATAGTTTGAACAGTAATGAAGGTGTTGATTGTTTTGTTCTGTAGTGTTTGGCTTTGTTACTCCAGTTTGATTGTTTGGCAATATTTGTAAGAATATGTAGTTGACTGCATTATTAACAGTGGGCTTCTCTTATCGAAGTTGTATTAGGTTTTAAGTCATTTTGTTATACATTTGTTTTTATGCTTGAATAGTTGTGTGACTATTAAGAAGTAGGTGTTATGCATGGCGAGCAGTAGTTGCAAAGTGTTTGACAGCAATGCTGGCAACACTAAGGAAGGTGATCAGTCTAAGCTTGAGAGGTGGATGAAAAGTTTGAAGATGTTCTTTAGTGATTCTGGTCTAATGAAGATTAGCCTGGAGGGATACTAAACAGTGAGATTCTGAATGTTGAAAGTAAGTGGGCAGTGGACACTAAATGAGAAAGGAAGGGAGGGTGGTGACACTGCAGATGTTAACAAGGTAGGAGACAATTAAGAAATCTAGCAGAAAATGTTGGTTTGAGAGTGTGTTTGGTTTAGCAGGATCACTGATTATCTGGTATACTTTGTGGTCTGTTAGGAATTCAGTAATATCATGACTGGTGGGTCCAAGAAAGTTCAGGATGAAGTCTCAAAGGATTAGAAGCTGTTTACTAGATGGGACTTTGGACAATACTGTTAGAATTAGTGTTGGAATTGTGAGACTGAGGATGAGGGTGTTAAGTATGCCAAGGCTAGGTAAAAGTGTTTTGAGAATATGGATGGGAGCTTTGTAAACAGCCAATTTGGGGCATGGTCAGAGGTGAGGGCTGGCCTGGGCTATGAAAGATACTTTGACTTTGGACTTGTACATTATTAACATGCTGGTGCCTCCTTATCTGAGTCCAGGTCTGGCATCAAACAAGTATTTGCAGTTGAGAAAGAAGTGGCAGATATTGCAATGGTTGTTTTTTTAGCCAGGATACTGTGATGGCTACAATGTCAAGTGAATGGATGTTGAGGAAAGTGCTAATCAGGTTTAGTTTGTTATATACTCTAGGATGCATATGAGAGTGGTGGACCTGAGGGGAGGAGTACTATCTGTGGTGGCACTAAGTGTAAGGATGGGGTTAGTTTTGATGTTAGACATGAAAAGTACTGAAATGATCAGGGTGAGTTTTAACTGATATTTTCTTTTTATTTTAATTGAGATAAGAGGAGGAAACTTTGTGACAGTTTTATCTGAATTACATTGTTATTTGGTAGAAGATGCAGTGAGGTTAGAATCGATTTACTGGGGGATGTGTCATTTGTATGTGTTGTGTTAAGTAAGTGACTGAGATGGTAGGTGGAGCTTTGACAGAAGAAAATATTGTCTGTGGGCTTAGAGTATGACTTCGACCATCAGACAAACTATGCCATATCAAAAAACAGTAAGAAACTAGAAATGCTTCACAAATCTAAACATACATAACTGAACACTCAGTGTTAGCAACATTCCATACACTTCTACTTCCTACTCTTTTATATGCCTCAGCAATTCTAATCAGTATATAAAAACACAACTGTATATCGTCTGAACAAAATGCATCATTGCTAAGCATTACAAAAAATATGGTTAGAACTACAAAATAATCTCATTCGCTTACAACTGATGGTAATAAAAAATACAAACCTCTATGATGCCCAACAAGTAATGTAGGACAAAGATATAATCCTAACAAGATTACTAAGATCCCTACATCAACAAAACTTAATCAGAGTAAAATCAAACAATCACTTTGGCGACTCCCATTACTCAATACAAGTAGTCAAATAATGGAATTCTACTTTCTCTGATACAGATCCAAATGTAACGGCTGACTATTTTAAAATTAATTGAAAAATCATCTGATTCTAGGAACTGATCATGTGCTCTAGGATGAGCACTAACCAATTCACCCATATCTTATCCATCACATTATTACTTCCTACTCTATGTCCAACTCTGTAATAACCTCATTCAGTCCATTCTCTGCAATCTACTTTCCCACATAACCACTATCTTCACTCTGGCTGCTCCACCGAAATCTTAACATTCCTCCACTCTGTCTATATTAAAGTTTATATCAAGATACTGTTGCAAACTATATAACAAAACTTGACTAGTAATGCTCACATTAATACATCTACATACATGTTTTTTCTGCATTATTCATTGTTTGACTTGTATGTATGAGTTATATTTGTAAACAATGCTATCTGTACTTGTTACTGGAGCTCTTCTCCCCCAGCAGTTGATGAAAATGGTCTCTTTGGAGATCCCTCTGCCAGTCCTGATTAACAAGTTATGTCCACTTCAAAACTCAACAATAGTGGAAAAAACACATTAACAATGTATACAAAATTACATGAATGTCATCATTACATACTTGTTAACTATGGCTGACCTGTGTCTATGATATTATAATATTTGTATACAGTGGTGTACTTGATACTTGCAACTGGATCCTTTCTCGCTGGGCTACTGCCAGAAAGAAGCACATTGGAGCTCAGTTAGCCAGTCCTGTTCAACAAATGTAAATAAAGTTAACTAATTAGAATCAGACATAAGTGTTTCAGGAACTAGAACAAATTAATATATTGTCAAAATACTGCAACTGCTAACAACAAGTATGCCTAACACGAAATAGACTAGCTATGCTGTGTAAATATGAATTTTCTTATGCTGTCAATCAAATTTAAATTTGTTTACTGGGGTAGTGTACTGATCTCAATGGACCGAAAATAAATCACACAAAGATGTGAGACAGTGAATTTCCAGCAGTTAGTTTAGCTAGTACTAACACATCCACTGCTTTTAGCATCACATACAAAGCACAGAGATCAAATGTTGAAACATTCTGCTGATGCAGCTAATCTGTGAGGAATATTAGATGCTGATAATGGACAGACTGACCCGAATGTACTTCAGAGATACTAGACAAGCAAAGTTAAATGACACCTGGAAGGGAAACCCACACAAGCTTTTAAGAAGGGATTGAAGAAAAGTCAAATTTAGCATACTAAATTTCTATTCTAGGTGCAGAACTTAGCCAAATAGACAGTAGAAAGATTATTTTTGAAATAGCATGATGACACCTACAATGCTGTTCTCTTACAAGGCAGGGAGAACATAAGCATCACGAATATGGTTAAAATTAACCTACATTTGCCAGATGCAATAGTATTTACCTTGAGCAATTCATTTTACTATAGAAGCTCTAGTTTGTCATGAAAGAGCTGCAGTAGACTGAGGAGTTCAAAATTTACGGGGTCCTGCAAGGATATTCACATTAGTATTGAACTGAATAGAGTGCGGATGTCAGTTCTGCCAAAATTTCTCTGCAGCATTTTGTATCTGTCACTATCCAATGCATCCAAGAAAGTGGAACTTTCTGTAATAGGCAAGTATCAACTAAAAGCAGGATCAATACGAATATCAAATTACTATTCAAGATGGTAATATTATGCATCCCACAGTTACGTTGTATGACACAACAATTACCAGTCAGCAGTATGCCTGGGGAAAGAGTGTTGAAGAAAAATACACCTCTGCTGTTCTAGAACCTATCATTCTGCCTTGTCATCCTTTCATAAATAAGTTCTCAACTATGGGCAGCAGACTTATAAACTTGTTATTAAACAAAAATGCTACCATGCCTAAAACAGTAGGGAGTTAAGCACATACCACAGTTCCCTCTTTGGGATTCTGGGGTTGCAGTTTTGGGTGTGAATCTCACATTGCTGTTAGTTTTATCTTATACAATCCAGCACAGTGGCAAAGCTTGCACATTACATCAGCAATTGATTATACCTTATTAGTTATTAACCAAGACTTAGTAAATCTGACTTAGTAAATCTGACCTATCCCTGATTACTGAAAAAACTGAAAGTTCAAGAAACTTTATTTAAAGCACAGACCACTGCGGTAGCGTTGTCGCCTCACAGTAAAACGCTGTCCAGTTCGACTCTCAGCTAGAGCGTCTTCTGCATGGAGACATGCGTGAATGGGCATACCTTCATTGAAGGTTGTGCGTCAGGGCTGGCAACTCGGCACGTAAAAATCAACTGCCAATCATTAGCAGACTGGAGTTCCGCTGTGGCGACCCCTAACCGGGAAAAGCCGAAAGACACAACAACCACTGCTCAAACTCAAGCTGTGGTGCCCTGCTGATGTACCACAGCAGTGATTTGTTTAAAAATTAAGGAAAATTTAACACTGGGGGAGACTGTTCAGTGAAGATTGGTATGTTAAACAGCAGAGAGTGCTGGGGGAAAACATTTTTTTACAAAACTTGAATACACATGTTTCTGTTTTGAACTTTACAAGTGATCTGGTCTTCCACTCTATGAGCACAGAAATTATAAGAGTTTCATTCGAAAGACAGTTGCAATGCAATGTGTGAAAGGGCTGTTGCATTAACCCTGAGCTCTTAGAGCAATTTTGTCAACACTTCCTACACCGGGGGGGGGGGGGTTGTATATTTAAGCAGCCCAGTATGAAGCAAAAGCAGGTGCTCAATAGAGTGGGTATTAAAAGATAGTTCAGTTTAGGGTCGTTTTGGAAGAAAATCATGAGCTATTGTGTGGTGTGAAGCCAAAAAGTTTTGGAAAAGGTAACAAAAAAATGGGCCAATATTAGGCATATTGCTTCTCCTTACATGTTTGTGTTCTGGAAATTGTAAAGACTGTTATGAGGATTGATTTCTGCTAAGTAAGGCTGTCTTTTAACTAACCATTAACTGCTGTCTGAAAAACCTGTATCACAGAGGCTACTGTTTGTATAAAACACACAATCTGCTGTTCCTGTGAACTGCCTGGTTAGGGCTGAGGAAAGAAAGCTGTGTTCTGTTTTCTGTTTGTAATAAACTGTTAGGAAAGTTTGCCTTTTTCAGAATCACACTTTGAAGAAAAACAGAAAGCAAAGCAAATAACCTACCAATTATTATACGAAATTATGCAAATCAGAATGAAACTCAGTCCAAACACAGCTAATACAGCAAGAACCCATGCGTGGGTATGGGTAAATCCAGTATTACCCACACCCAACCATGTTATTGTTATGATACAATGATATTATTGAAGAAAGAAATGACTTACTTTTTTTTAAATAATGTCTTTGTATAATGGCGTCACAGTGTTCTTCCATGTTGTTTCCAGATTCTGCCATTTTGATAATGTACTGCGCATGCGTATGGAACTTACGTTCCCACTTTTACACAGTGCATTAGTGCTTTGGAAAGCAAGCAATGGAGAAAGGAAGATCTCCTTTGCTATATTTTTTTTTTTGAAAAAATGTAAATTCCTGACAGTTTAAAGGTACGAGAGATGGGGAAAATACAAGGAAAATCAGGTATGCTTCTTTAGTTTTGGAGAACACACCTAGTTTTCCTTCTATTTTCTCTGCTCTCGTTTGTACCTCTACCTCTTAGTTCAGGAAATGTGAACAAAGCCATAAACAAAGGAGGGGACTGATTGTTAATGCTGCACTTATAAATTTAAAAAGCTGCAAGAATAAATGAGCATTGTCTGATGGAAAGAAAGTCTGAAAACTGAAATGTGTGTCATTATTTAGTGACTTTGTTCCAAAGTGATTTGTCAGAAAAACACACATTTTATGACAACAAAATCACTAAATAACTTTCTTCCCTTCAGACCAATGCCTGTCTACCATACACCAAAAAAAAAAGTCTGGCCGCTCAATGGTACGTTAGCGACCACACTTTTTTTTATTGTTATATGCTTGATTTACAACGGGTTGGGCCGTCCAATCAGCATGCTTGTTTTTGAATGTTAATGGCCAATCATTGTATAATAAGTCATTTACAGGGTTAACTAGCAAGGGGAAAGGTGGTTAAATGCTTATTAATACTCCATGCTTTTGAAAGTACAGTGCTGAACTTGGCATGCAGGCATTCATTTGATGGCCATCTCAGTGAAAAGAAAGAGACAGTGAAGTCTGCATAGGTTCTGCTGACCTGTAACTTTTTGTACTTTAGGAAGGCTTTATGCTATCAGTTCCAGCTGTGAAATAATTGTTCCATTACAACCTTCCGTTTTTTTAAACAAGAAACGTCTTTATTAAATTATCACTTATAACATAGGCAATCATACATTTATACAAATTAAGTCAAACAATACTGACATATTTTTAATTGCAAATATTTAACATCACTTATAATCTTTCCACTTATTGTCAGCCAAATATTACAGAGCTTATTCAAACCCTGGCTTATTTTAAACCTCATTTCTCCTCCAAAACATTATTCTACATGTATTGTTCCCACAATTCCCATGTTTTCTATGCAATTTGCTCCTACCCTTTCTAAAGACTTATTTTCCAGTTATTTTATCTCTGTTACTATATTTACTACTTCTAGTTTAGATTTTGATACAAGTTTCATTTTCTTCCTCAGAAATGCATGGGAAAAAAAAGCAGCACTTAGGATTATAATGGAGGAGCACATAACATAGATCTGGGAAGCTCAACAGAACACACTGCTCACCAAAATGATACCTAATCAGTTATATTATCTTAAAGTATTAAAGGGACATGGAAACAAAGAAGGCTGTCTCCCATGTGGCAGGGCTGGAAAAGGCAAAGCAATATCTGTTTAAAAAAAAAGACAGAAAGAAAGATTCTTTTCAACAATCCCTGGAAGAATTAATATAATTAAACATGAAATTAACCCAAATATGTTTCTAAGAGTTGGAAACTGAATGACTGTAGCACAAACTGCAAATGAATACACAAAAAACAGCAACCAAGGAAAATAGTCCACTCTTGTTTATTAAGCATCTTTCGTCCTTCTAGTAGTATGAAATTCTTCAGATACACATATACAAAAAGTTACTGTTTAAAACAAGTAGCCTTGTAGTCACATGACATTCAACAGACCAATAAAATTTCCTTCCCTCACTATAAGCAAAAGTAAAATTAACACTTTCATTCCCTTTTTGATATTTAAAGCATGCAGTTACTAGTTACATTCATTAAAGTACATTTCTATAATAAGAATTGTACTTTTCTCATCTAGAAAGACTCAATAATTTTAACATACATACAAGTGAAGTAATCTCGTTCGATCTTGGGTGCTAGCATGCGTTTACACGAATTTGCCACAACATTTCCAATTTTTCTAATAATAATGGAAAAGGACCCCCTCTACTGTCCTGGACTAACTGGTCAATAACTCTAAACTTGTTGGGTTTTGAGTGGTGTGTCTAGCTAGAGCATTTTCCTGCTTTCCCCTTCTTATACTGTACATATGGTCATACAAACGATCTTTTAACTTGTTTTCCCAATGTAATACGCTGGGCACGACTGACACTGTGCCAAGTATACAATCATTTTTGAATTACAGTTGTATTTCCTGTCCACAGTAAACTTCGATTATTAAGTCTGAAATTAATGAACCTGGGTATCCACGTTTAAGGAACATGTCATGTAAGTGTTCACGTTCCCCAAAAAAGTCATTGTCTTCTGTTACCATCCTAGCTGCACGGATCAGTTGACCTTTAACCACTGATCATTTTTGGTAATGTGGGTGGCAACTACTGTAATGCAGGAATGTGTTGGAATATGTATTCCTCCTATATATTTTAGCTGTGTACATCTTAAGATGTTTATCTTTTCTCAGTTCAATGTTTAAGTACAAAATAATATCCTCATCATAGTTATATGTGAACTGAAGAAATTCTGTAGCTTTGTTAAAGTAATCGACTAATGCATGAGCTTTTGCATTGTCCCCTTTCAAAATTAGGAAGATATCATGGAAAGGTCTTGTGCAAAAATAAATTTGTTCTTTTATCTGTGTATGTTTCAAAATATATTCCAGTTCCCAGTATGCCATTACCAAATTAGCAAAGCTTGCCCCACATGGTGAGCCCACTGCTACACCTATCTTCTGTAGGTAGCATTCATTGTCAAAGGTAATGGCTATTGCTATTCTCCCCTACTCACAAATCCCCCCAACTCTCATTTTCTATAACATCCAACAATGGAACTATAATCTCTCCGGATAAATACACCAAACACTTGGGTGTCATAATTGACAACAACCTCAAGTTTGATATGCACATCAACCAAACTATCAAAACCGTTAATAAAAAGCAAAGCTCCCTATATAGGAATAAAGCTTTCCTTACCCCTGTAGCCAAGTCTGCAGTTACCCGTACCCATCTCCTTTCTACTTTACTATATGCCTCAACAATATTCACAAACCTGAACAAAATGGAACTCAACAAACTTTCTAGCTGCTACAACCAAATTGCCATGTTTGCCACAGGTAACCTTTACAGGACACACCACTGTCACAACCTAAACCTCTTAGGTTGGCAGGAACTTCCTACTTTAATAAAATACAATCAACTTATTGTAGCTTTCAAAGTCATCAACCACCCAGAAAATACACCCTACCTCAGTAACATTATCTATCCCAACAAAAATGTCAGGCTACTTAGATCCTCTACTAAACTTCTGATTCAGACAGCCAAAGCCAACAACCAATCTGGAGAATCCTTGTTTGCTAATTCAGTTGGCAGAATCTGGAACATGCTACCTTCTGACCTAACCCTGAACCCCTTACTTAGTCAATTCAAATAAAATCTAACCTATTATTTTAAATCTCACTGGCAATTTCCCTGTACCAAACCTGACTAATGTCTACCCACAGTCTGCCTTCCCAAACTCCTATTTACAAGTCCCATCCTGCTACAAGTAATAGGAATTATAATAATATCTGAGAGAGATAAATGTTTGTCCTGACTGTCGGTTGTACATATTGTGTAATATGCAAAACTGTACAAGTTTAAGTATAGATCTCTGAATTGTGTATCAGTTTTTTTCCCTGCTAAACTTTTTATACTTTACTTTCTTGTATATAAATTTTTAGATTTTACTTGACTGTAAATAACTATGTCATAAATGTTTGGAGATTTTCTCCCTGGGCCTCCGCTGAAAATGGACATAAATCCAGTCGGACTACCCCGGTCAACAAATGTAAAATAAATTAAATAATATATAAATTTGCCAAGACTATATCTAAAAGCTCTTCTACTAAGGTAATTTCTACCTGAGGTGCTTGAGGGATCTCAACATAAAGGAAACCCATTCTATACTGCCTGTGTGTGGAATAGATGTGTATAGATCTTTCACATCGATAGTGAGAAAAATTAGTTTTCCTTGAATTCTAGTTTATTTATCTCACCCAGAAAGGACCAAGAGTCTTTACAGATTCCAACTTGGCAGAGGTTTTAATGGCTATGTGCAATAGTACACAGGTCACTCACGGAAAGCATTGCTTTTCCAGGGAAGATTATCTACCATTTATTTATTTTTCCAGAATAAAGAAATGCACCTGTTTCTTTAGTTAGGAAAGAATATGTAAATAAATAAATGGCAGAAAAGTGCTCCTATCTGAATGATGTACAGTGCAGAAGGAATTGTACCTCTCAGTTGTCTGCTGGAAAACAGAAGTTGACTTAAAATCGAAGGGTGCCATGCAAGGCCAGATTAAGGCAGGTGCTAATGGAGTGGCATCCCCAGGCTGCCATTTTGAAATAGGCCCTTGCTTATTTATTTATTTTTTTCCTTGCTGTACTGCTCACATCTCACCCTGCAAATGCAGTAATACTGGCCCATCCCTTCCAGCCCCCATTAAATTTGCAATTACTGTAGTGTTCGTCTGCTTATTATTCCAATGATTACATGAGTAGAGCTGAACACCTGGGATGAAGGAGCATATATGACACTTTCTTGCATAACAGGAAATTTATTTTAGAGGATGATTTGGATTGCATACAGTTAACAGGAAATGGCCGGAAAACTTTTCAAAAAATGTGCAGAATATTCCTGATTTTGACTCATATTTTTGCACTATCTATTGTAAAATGTTTGACTTTGTGGGGTGGGAAATCAAAGATGACTAGTCAGTAATGCCAGACATTAAAGTTTCATATTTCTTATTCTTCAGAAAATGAATGCTGGTGTAATTTGCCTCATATTTTTGCCCTGTCTCTTGTAAAATGTTTGACTTTGTGGGGTGGGAAATCACAGATGACTAGTCAGTAATGCCAGACATTAAAGTTTCATATTTCTTATTCTTCAGAAAATGAATGCTGGTGTAATTTGTACTTGTCAGACATTAAAGTTTCATATTTCTCATTCTTCAGAAAATGAATGCTTATGCAATATTTGTTGTACTATTCATTTTCTAAGTAAATTAGAGTAATATTTAAAACTTATTCTGGACCTTTGTTCCCTCATTATTTTTAACTTTGACACGGATTCTTGAGCAAAGAAGCTGAGGGTTATGGGCAGACGTCAGAACTGAAACTGTCTACAAGACATTAATGATGTGTGTTACAATCACATGAATTCTGGTGATCGGGTTAATGAGCAGTATACTTCTTTAAAAATTTAGTAATCTAAGTTCTCAAATGTCACTTCAAAATTTAGTAATCTAAGTTCGCAAATTTCACTTCTAAAACACTGTCAAAATAATGTCTTTTAACAAAATCGAATGTTTGTCTCCATAGTTAAACAAGACTTCATTAGAACAATTAAAAGTTGATGCATGCAAGTGTTTAAATAAGATATTGGTCACATGGGATCAGCAAAACAATTATTTATAGATTATGTTTCATGTGACTTATCTTATTTAAACACTTTTTGAGTGATTTTTATTTTACTTAGTTTTAACTTACATTTCTATTTTAGCAGCTTTTTTTGTTTGTTTCTTTTCAAACTCTCAGCTGCTCCTGATTTTGCCACACATTTCATCTATGCCTCATAAAATTAGTGCATTTCTGGAACGCTGTTAAGTATTGCGTTCCCTAGACAACAACAGGCATTTAAGCTTCATAGAAAATGCATGCTAATGCAAAATCTTTTATTATGGCAACTTTCTAAGTATATAGAAGCAGTGATGTATCCAGAAATGTACATTTTGTACTCGGTCCTTATGCTGTTGCTCCCATCACCCACCTATCAATTAAAAACTGTACTCAACTCTCAAAATGCTACCCTTATAAACTTCAGAAGGGGACACATTATCATTTGTTGCATATAACCATAAAAGGCTATTTTTAGAGGTGTATTACTATAAGATAAGTATGCCATGTACAGATCTACAGAGCAGATACTAATTTAGATGGATCTAGACATTCTGTGCTCATTGAGCTATAAAGTTTCTGAGATACCTTCAAGAAATATGTACTCATTTGAGTACACTGAGGACACAGGACAGACCATTTACCATAATGGTTATGGTCTACACCTCCCCTGCACAAGGCACAAGCTTTGAATCCTGACCTGCGGCCAATGCTTGTATGGAGTTTGCATGTTCTCCCTGTATCTCTGTGTGATTTCAACCACCTCCCAAAAACATGCTGAGTGTTTCCATCTCAAACCCATCCAAGAATGGAATTGTAGGCAGCACAAACTCTATATGGTACTCTACAGGGGAAAGAATTGCCCCATTTTGGGCATCAGATCTGCAGTATTCTCTAGATAGGATAGGACAGGATCACAGACTGTGTGCTTGTGTCAGGGCTAGCCACTCAACGGTGTAAAAAGTGGCTTGATGTTTTGGTTCTGTTGACTAATGTCACCAACCATGGGCATGGATATTTGCTGGTGATTAAGTGAGTTAAAGACCAGACCTACACCAGAGAACCAAGATAAGACAGAGGGGTTTAAGTGCTCCTATTGACTAGTATGTGCTTGCTAGAAAGCCTAGCAGTCCTGCGTCAATAAACTACTGGCTGGTCAATGTCAGTTTGGGTTATCTGGGACAGCTCTGCTGAGTGAAAGTTGGATCTAAAACCAATCAACCTGCCAAACATGAACTAAAGCTTGCTACACTCAGTGTAGATTGACTGACAGGATGCAGATTGGAAGTGGATGACATGATGATAAGGAGGAGGCTGGACATATTATACAGCCAGAAGACAAGATGGAAGGTCTTGGATTAGTGACAGACTCATGGCAATCAGACTTCAGTGTAAGAATAGGGCACTATTTATAATTTCAGCTTATCCCCCACAGCAGGGTTGTCATAGTGAGGAAAAGAGCATGTTAAGACAGTTGCAGGACCTGCTAGATAAAGCAGTGACTTGAATGCAGATATCAGGAAAGACGGAACAGGGTATAAGGACTGCCAGGGTCCACAGGAATAAAGGAGAGGCCATTTTGGACTTCTGTCTAGCAAATGGCTTGATGGTGGCCAACATATGGTTCAGCAACAGAAATACTCAAAGATCGCATACAAGAGTGGCTAACATGCAACTCGGGTAGACTTCCTCATAGTAAGGAAATGGCATTGGGGCATAATCAGTTATTGTTTCACTGGGGGTGACTTTGCAGTCAGCCCACAGCATCAACCACTGTTTGCCACAATCAGCTGCAAGCAGATGTCAGAGAAAGCTATAAGGTCAATGGAGATTACGTTGAAGACCTGGAAGTTAACTGGAGAGAAAGCACAAGACTTTAATTAATTAGTCAGGGCTCTAGTACTTCAAGACAAAGCGGAAATAGCTGAAGTTGCAGACGAATGGCAGTACCTCAAAACAAGCATGTGTGATGACTATAGAACAGATATGCTGTTGAAGCAGGTATGGAAGTAAGGTACATAATGAAAGTTAACGGTAGAATGCAGAAGTCCAGGAAGTCATCAAAAGAAAGGAGGAGTGCTGGAGAAAGTGTGAGACAGAGAAGATGGACCAGGTTAAAAGGAATACCGGCTGGCTAACAAAGAGACTAATAGAGGAGTTGCAATAGCATAGAACAAGGTATCATAGACATTCTACCCATCTTCTGGAAAGCGATTCAGTAGATGACACAAACTTGATCGGGTCACAAGGGAAATACAGAAAGATAAAGAACATAGACAGACACCCTTCATAAGTGATGTAGGCAACAGCCTGCTCAGCAATCCAAATTAAAGCTGATGGAAGGAGTACTTCCAGCAGCTTCTGAATGAAGAAACACACACATAGGCTATACTGCCCTACACATAACCTACAATAAAGAGGAGGAGCCTATCCTAGAAGAAATAAGAACAGCACTAAGGAAAATTAAGTCAGGGAAAGCAGCAGACTCAGATGAGGTCACAGCAGATATGATCAATATGTTGGGTGAGATGAAGATGGTTGTACACAGATTAACAGTTTAACTTCAGTTCTCCCAGTGTGAAAAAAGAAAATGAAAGACAAGGGCTAGAAACTTTGTCACTTTTAATAAGTTCAGTTGCTGGATAGTAAACACACTGCCTGGATGCCAGCAAAGAAGAAACTAAGACAGCCAGAAAGAAAATCAACTAGAAAAGGTGACAACAAAACAATGACTGGGAGAAATCCTTCAGCTGTTCAGCAATAGTAGTTCAAGCTCCAGATTTGGTGCTTCCAGTGATCTAGAAGAAAAAAAATAAGTCAAAAGTGCTCAGAGTTGATTAAAATAAATAAAACACTGAAGTACTGTATCAACTCAAATACCAAAAGGTTGGAAAAAATGGAGCAAGCTTTAAACTGAGATTCAAATGATAGAACTGCAAAAATCAGAGGTTGAAATGAAGAAAAGACTGGCCAAGTATTACACTGCTCAAGAAAAGAGGTTTCAAAAAAATGTAGAAATAGAGGATAGAGCACACTGGGAAAATCTGAGATTTTCTGCTGTGCCAGAAAGATTACAAAGAACACACTGTACTATTTTCATAAAGGCACAAATAAGCAACTGGACTGGTATTCGACAGCAGGAACTGTTAACTGAAAGGGCACACTTTGTGTGTGTGCTTCAAATCTGGCCACGAGAAAGCAGCCAAGACCTGTTTTAGTAAATATGCAAACCTACCAGCAGAAAGAGTTGATCCTGACAAAACTGAAAAAAATGGCAAAGTGTTAAAAGATGGAGACAGTACAATGTTTGTGGAAAATTATTTTTCACTGTATACCAGGCAGAAAAGAAATACATTTACTCCAGCAATCAGAGAATGTCAAGTGGCAGTTGTGTGACTCAAGCTGCTGTAGTCAACTGTCTCTGGAATATTTATTCCTGAAAGATAAAAAAATATTTTTTTGATGCAGAACAGATTGAGGAGGAAATGCAAAAGTTTGCTAAACAAAAAGTGAGCCAGAAAGCGACTCTCATTCTTCTGATAATAAAGCACACTGACAGACTTTGCCAGTGAAATTTGTTCCACTGTTCCAAAGGCAAATGCATGACAGACAGAGAAAAGCACAGAAGTTTACTAGAAGAATTGGCAGTACCTTGAAACTGAACTGGAATCTGGATGCAGATGAACAGGAAGAAGAGCAGCAACATGGAAATTAGTGAATAAATGTGAGACTGAAAAGCATCA
Organism: Protopterus annectens; assembly: GCF_019279795.1. NCBI lineage: Eukaryota > Metazoa > Chordata > Ceratodontiformes > Protopteridae > Protopterus > Protopterus annectens. The sequence continues at coordinate 871,914,829 of NC_056744.1, forward strand.
CACGTATTTGTGAAATATGGTGGTATAAGAAAAGTGGAAAAACAAGACTTTTGTTGACTTTGTTAAAGTAGTCAGGAGGTGAAAGTCATTTGCCTCACTTCATGTCATTAATGTTTGGAAGGACACTGAGGGAAGGAAAAAGGTGAATGTCTGGATTAACACCCTTGGCTTAACTTAATAAGTTTTAGGTGGAAACAAGTAAATAAGAGTTTTCCCTTAGCAATACATGTTTCAGCTTGTCTTTAGAAGCCTGCAGCATTTTTTTCTCTAATGTTTCCATGGACATGGACACAAGCTGATAATAGTGCAATAAAAAGTCAGAATTGCTTTTTTCAAGGCTAAAAGTTAATGTTTTCTGACAGCATGCAGCCTGTTTTCCACAGCTGGGAGGTGAATAAAGATAAAGAAAGAACAGACACCAATTAGTGTAAGTGAGGTCTGATGAAGCGAGTCTGTTACTCGTGAAAGCACTTACCTGTTTTATGTGAAATAAACTACTGGTTGTTGTTATTCTGGCCATGTTTTGGACCATACTTTTTCTTGGATTTTTACTTTATTTTGTTCAGTTTGGTCCATTTATCGCAGGAGTTGGAGTTCTTGTACTTTTGACTATTTCTGCATTTTTATACTACCCCGTGAGCATGGCTGAAAGACTTGGAGGTATTTCATCAGTTGGACTACAATCCTAATTCTGCTCATGGTGCAGTGCAGTGGATTTAATGCAAGAGACAATATCAGCCATGTGGCTAGCATCAACAACGCTGGTAAGAGGAGCTTCAGAAAAATTGATGAACTGTTATGTGCTACTAGTAATCTGTTGCTAAATGTAACCTCTATGAATAATTTGGTCGAACAGGAAGATGATATGCGACAAGTGGATTTATTGAAGTTCAACAAGGATATACATATACATCTTTTAGAGGATTTGTTTAAACTAGAAATGTTACATTTACAGAGAGTGCACTATGAAGTGCGTCTTCATCACCATATTGTTCCATGGGGCCTCAGAGTGCTAAATATGCCTAGTCAGGGTGAACATTACCCTGAACTGCTCAAACTTTGGCAGCAACTCAGTATCAAAACAGGTTTCTCATATATGAAGTTGTTAAATAAGTTTTTTGAAACAGAAGAGACTGCATGACAATATCAGGGAATAACAAGGCAAGCTGTATGAGGTTTACCCTGAACATACAGTAGACGCTAGGATGAGTGAACTAGTGGATGTTGTGGTTTTATTCGAAAGAAGGCTAATGCAAAATAAATTAAAAAAAAAGATAGAGAGAGATTTTCGGGACTTTCAACTGGGTAGAGTTTTCAGCTGGCCCAAGAATCAAGAAGAGAAGTCCAATGTTCATCAGGGCGAGGTACAACAGAATTTGCAGCAAGCTGGCAAGAATACACAAGAGCCAATCGATATAATCAATCATGTGGTGCCTTTGAACATTGACAGGGCTCTACAATCAGTAAGTGAATCTGAAGAGAGCACTGTTAAAACACATGAACCCATAAGATCTGCATGGGCAACATCCAATACCACCAGTAGCAGTATGAATGAAAGGTATCGCACACAGGTGGTTCGTCACAAAGACCATATGTACACATCCTCAAAAAAACAATCTTTTATGAGCCTGCCACTTCCTATACACCAGAAGAACGGCTACCATCAGACTCGGTCCAGAAGCAGGGGCAGGCAAAAACGCAAACATGTCCCAGAGGGGGAGGGCTACCAAACAATCAAGAAAATGTGGAAGACCATGGAGAGCCGTTGATATGGAATATCTCTCAAGTACAACTTACATCACATCAGAAGGCAATACTCGAGAAGGGTCTTACATTCATACCCTCTCAGAAGGCGGACTTAGCCGAGACTATTTTGGACTTGAAACTGTTTATTCATAACGTCATGCTAAAAATGACTTATAGGCAATCAAATGCAGGTAATGAACAATCATTTTCTTTCACCAAATCGTTACTATAACTCCGTTAGTACATCCGTTGCTAGAAACCTTTAATATCTTATGCACTAATGATCTGAATGAGTTACTTTGTGATGATGTACACAGAAAGAGATTTTACAATATAAGTGCTAATGAACAACAAGCACTGAAACAGTTACAGAATAATCAGTACATCACCATAAAACCAGCAGATAAGGGGGGACCTACGGTAATCAAGGCTACTAATTACTATGATACGACCATTAGTAACACTCTGAGTGATGTTAGCACATATCACTCAGTAGCTAGGACTGAGCTAAGTAGTATGAAGAACAGGACAGATTCCACATTACTAGCACTTTTGAATACCAGAGCTATTAATAAAGAGTTATATAGATATTGCTTGGCTGACCATCCAAAGATACCATGTATTCATGGTATACCAAAAACATATAAGAATCCCGTATGCCCACCTCTTAGAACCACACAGAGTAGTTACATTTTTATTTACATTTATATACAAACAGCTGTTACATTTATACTTTCTAAGACTTAAGATTTTACAGAGGTGGAAGTTACTAAAGAGACAGTTACACTTATTTGCAAGTGGGCTAAGGAAATCATTTTTTTAAGCTAGGATACAAGATTTAAATTGTCTAGACATAATAAGGCCTTTTTAAGTTAAATTCTGGTGGCTGCCAAAAAAGCAATTATTAAAAATGGAAATCAAAGTTGAAACCAACCATACTTGAAGTAGTGATTATTGTAACAGAGATAAAAGAACAAGAAGTGGGATTTTTAGAAAAGGGTATGAGTACATTACATAGAAAGAAATGGAAACTGAGGGAACAATGCAGACAGAAAAATGTTTTGGTGGAAGAATGAGGTTTAGGAGAAGCCAAGAACTGAACAATTTATGCAATGTTCATTTGATTATATTGTATAGAACAATATACACAATGCATAATGTTTGCAAATGTGAACTTGTTAATATAGGTTGATTACTTGTATATAAATGCAAGTTTGCCCATGTCACAAGTGCTAATTCAATAAAGATGTTTTTTAAAACAACAAAAAAAAAGAAGTGGGGTGAGACAGGAGAAATATTTGACACAAGTGTTGATGAGAAGGGAAGTCTGAAAGAGGAGGTCAAAGCTAGAATCAGAGTGGCTGTAGTCAATAGGGATAGAGTGTCTGGGTAGTGCATGACAGAAAAATGCTAAAAAAGCTAAAAAGCAAGGTGTACAAAACAGTGGTGTAAGCAGTACCAGTGTATGGTACAGAAACCTGGGCATTAAAGGCAGTTTAGTTGAGGAAGTTAGAGGCGATTGAGATGAGGTACCCAAGAAGGTTGGTAGGATGCACTCTGACGGACAGACAAAAAAATGACATCAGAGCAGAAGACAAAATAGCTCCAATTGCAGAGAAGGTCACACAGAACAAATTACAATGGTTTGGGCAAATGTGAAGAAAAGCAGAAGACAATCTACTGAAGAAGATTTGGTTTGAAGATGATGATGATAATGACAGATATACTCAGTGTACTCAAACTACAACCTTGTATAACAGCAATACTTAAAATCTGTCCCTGATTCTTGTGTGCGTCTGTGTGTGTGTATAAGTAGAGTTGCTGTGTATTTAAGAGTAACCAAGTACAGTTGTGTATCTACCATAAATGTTGAAGTGTATTCACTGTTGCAGTCATTACTATTGGGTTATCCTGCTGGCAGGCTACCCGCAGTCGGCCTGAATTCTAAAGTCTTGGTCCGGCGTCAGTTGCTGTCGCCTCTTCCCTGACGTCAGTGCACCAGGGGTACAAAAGATCCAGCCGATGCCATTTTCTTCAGTTTTTCTTGCCCCAAATGTCAGATGCCCCCACAAAAGGGTATGCCAAAAAACATGCATGCACTAAGGTAAACATTTCCTTCATCTACAAGCAAATTCACCACATAGATTGTATAGAATAGAGAAGTACAGATAAGACCCAGCAAATGAAAGGGGGATGGTGGGAGGGTAACCTGGACTGCAACAGTGAATACACTCAAACATCTACATTTATGGTAGGTACACAACTGTAGTTTGTTCATCGTGTTTCACTGCTGCAGTCATTACTCTTGGGTTGAATCCCAAAGCTGAGGATGGGTGGCTGGGCTAAATAGGATTAGGAGAAGCTATGAGGCCCTGCAGAACTGCAGTGGCAAAGTCTGCTCTGGATTTAGAGTAGAGAGGTAAGTGGTAGTGCTTTGTAAGTGTTCACTGAACTCCAAGTTGCAGCCTCTAAGATGCCCTTGGCTGGTACTCCTCTGAGAAAGGCTGCTGCTCTGGTAGAATGTGGCCTAATGTCCTTAGGCACTGATTTGCCATGCTGTGAGTAGCAGAAACGAATGCAATGGCCTATCCATTTTGAAATAGTCTGTTTTGAGATGGCCTTTCCTTGTGATCCTGCAGTATATGCTACTAAAAGTTGCTCAGTCTTTCTGAAAGCTTTAGTTCTGTCCAAGTAGAAGCGTAGATGTCTGTGTATGTCCAAAGAATGCAGAAGTCTCTCACCCTTGTTCTGTGGGATGGATAAAAAGTAGGCAAGTGATTGGTTTGGTTTAGGGCCACACTGGACACGACCTTAGGCATAAATGTAGGGTTCGTCCTCAGAGAAACACTGTCTGGATGTAAAATGATAAAAGGTTCCACAGCCATGAGAGCCTGTAACTCCGAGACTCATCTTGCAGAGGTTATTGCTAGGAGCAGAGCTGTTTTACAGGATAAGAATTTAATATCCACTGTTGAGGTTGGCTCAAAAGGAGGCAGTGTGAGTTTTTCCAAGACATAGTTTAGGTCCCATGCAGGTATTGGTGCTCTTCTTGGGGGTCTTATGTTTTTGGCCTCTCTGAGGAACTGCCTTAGTAATGGGTGAGAAAAAATAGGTGGTTCTGTATTATAATGGGCTGAAATGGTAGAGGCATGAATCTTAATAGATGAAAAGGAAAGACCTTTGTCCAGCATCTCAGTTAAATATTGTAAAATCTGAGGAATATTTGGTACAAACATGTCAATTCCTTGGTCCAGGTTCCAAGCACAGAATCTTTTCCATTTTTCTGCATAAGATTTTCTGGTACTGGGCCTCCTGGCCTCCAAGATAACATCCATTACAGCTTTGGAGAGTGGAGTCTTATGTATGGCTACATTATCCGCCATGCTGCCAGATTTAAGGTACTGATGTGGCTGTGCAGGATCTGATTGTTTTGTTGGGTCAGTAAGTGAGAAGTTTGAGGCAAAGTCCAGGCTGGTTCTTGAGACAAGTTCTTTAGGATTGGGTACAAGTGCTGGCATGGCCAGTGTGGGGCAATCAGTATGATTTTTGGCTTCTCTTGTCTGACCTTTAGGAGTACCTTGGGGAGGAGAGGCAGTAGGGGAAAGGCATATACTGTTAGGTTTTTCCAGCTGAAGGATAGGGCATTCACTTTCCATGCTTGCTTGTGGTAACTTCTTGCGCAGAATTTCTGTAGTTGGCAGTTGTGAGGGGAGGCAAATAGTTCTATGTCTGGGCATCCCCATTTCATTGTTATCATGCTGAAGACTTGCGGATCCAGTTTCCACTCGTGGGGATCCATGAGCTTTCTGCTTAGTTCATCTGCCAAAGTATTTATTCTTCCTGGAAGGAATTGTGCTTGCAGGTGAACTTGATAAGTCAATGCTGTGTCCCACAAAGTCATGGCTTGTCTGCAGAGGGGGTAGGAATGTGTGCCTCCCTGCTTGTTTATGTACCACATAACTGTAGTATTGTCCGTCTTTATTAGTAGTTGTCCTGGATGAAATAAATCCTTGAAAGCTGTCAGGGCATTCTGAACAGCTAGCATCTCTTTTTGATTGATATGAAGATGCATCTGGCTTGTAGGCCATGTGCCCTGAATGCATTTTCCTGCCATGTGGGCCCCCCAGGAATAATCTGATGCATCTGTTGTTAGTGTCTGCCTGGCTGTGGGTAAAGTGAATGGCTGTCCTTTGTTGTGGTGACAGGCCTGTGCCCACCATCGAAACGTACAGTTGTGTACCTACCAAAAATGTAGATGTTCAAGTGTATTCACTGTTGCAGTCATTACACTTGGGTTATCCTGCTGGCAGGCTACCCGCAGTCGGCCTGAATTCCAAAGTCCTGGTCCGGCGCCGGTTGCTGTCACCTCTTCCCTGACGACAGTGCGCCAGGGGTATAAAAGATGCAGCAGATGCCATTTTCTTCAGTTTTTCTTGCCCCAGATGTCAGGTGCCCCCAAAAGGGTACGCTAAAAAAACATTGCTAATAAAAGCATGCAGTAAAATAACAATATCTTCATCTACAAGCAAATACACCACATAGGTTGTATAGAATACAGAAGTACAGATACATCCCAGCAATGAAAGGGGGGATGGTGGGAGGGTAACCTGGACTGCAACAGTGAATACACTCGAACATCTACATTTATGGTAGGTACACAACTGAACTATGTTCATCGTGTTTCACTGTTGCAGCCATTACACTTGGGTTGAATCCCAAAGCTGAGGTTGGGCGGCTGGGTCTAAATAGAATTAGGAGTAGCTATAAGGCCCTGCAAGACTGCAGTGGCAAAGCCTGCTCTGGATTTAGAGTAAAGAGGCAAGTGGTAGTGCTTAGTAAAAGTGTGCACTGAAGTCCAAGTTGCAGCCTCCAAAATATCCTTGGTTGGTACTCCTCTGAGGAAGGCTGCTGAGGTGGCTGCTGCCCTGGTAGAATGTGGTCTAATGCCCTTAGGCACTGATTTACCATGTTGTGAATAGCAGAAATTAATGCAGTGTCCTATCCATTTTGAAATAGTCTGCTTTGAGATGGCCTTTCCTTGTGATCCTGCAGCATATGACACTAAAAGTTGCTCAGTCTTTCTGAAAGCTTTAATTTTGTCCAAGTAGAAGCGTAGCTGTCTGTGTATGTCCAAAGAATGCAGAAGTCTCTCCCCTTTATTCTGCGGGTTTGGGTAAAAAGTAGGCAAATGAATGGTTTGGTTAAGAGCTACACTGGACACTACCTTAGGCATAAATGTTGGGTTTGTCCTTAGAGAAACCCTGTCCACATGGAAGATAAAAGGTTCCACAGCCATTAATGCCTGTAACTCTGAGACTCTTCTTGCTGAAGTTATTGCTAGGAGCAGAGCTGTTTTCCATGATAAGAATTTTATGTCAGCTGTACTGGCTGGCTCAAAAGGAAGCATTGTGAGTTTTTCCAAGACAAAATTGAGGTCCCATGCAGGTATTGGTGCTCTCTTTGGAGGTCTTATGTTTTTGGCCCCCCTGAGGAACTGCCTAAGCAATGGATATGAAAAAATAGGTGGGTCTGTATTGTAGTGAGCTGAAATGGCAGAGGCATGGATCTTAATTGATGAGAAGGATAGGCCTTTGTCCAGCATCTCAGTTAGATATTGTAAAATCTGAGGAATATTTGGAACAAGTGTGTCAATTCCCTGTGCCTGGTTCCAAGCACAGAATCTCATCCATTTTTCTGCATAAGATTTTCTGGTGCTGGGACTCCTGGCCTCCAAAATGACATCCATAACTGCTTTAGAGAGGGGTGTATTCTGAATGGTTACAGTATCCTCCATGCAGCTAGATTTAGAGTTCCGAGCTGGCTGTGCAGGATCCGATTGTATTGTTGGGTCAGTAAATGAGGAATTTGAGGCAGTGTCCAGGCAGGGCCTTGGGACAAGCTCCTTAGGATTGGGTACCAGTGTTGGCGTGGCCAATTCGGGGCAATCAGTATCATTTGTGGCTTCTCTTATCTGACCTCGAGGAGTACCTTGGGGGGGAAAGGCATATACTCTAAGGTTGTTCCAGCTGAATGACAGGGCATCCACTTTCCATGCTTGTTTGTGATAAGTCCTTGTGCAGAATCCCTGAAGTTGGCAGTTGTGAGAGGAGGCAAAAAGACCTATGTCTGGGCGTCCCCATTTCCTTGTTATCATGCTGAAGATTTGTGGATCTAGTTTCCACTCGTGAGGGTCCATGAGGTTTCTGCTTAGTTCGTCTGCCATAGCATTTGTTTTTCCTGGCAGGAATTGTGCTTGCAGGTGTACTTGGTAAGTCAATGCTGTGTTCCACAAAATCATGGCTTGTCTGCAGAGAGGGTAGGTATGTGTGCCCCCCCCCCCTGACTGTTTATGTACCACATGACTGTGGTGTTGTCCGTCTTTATCAGCAGCTGTCCTGGATGAAGTAGGTCCTTGAAGGCTGACAGGGCATTTTGTATAGCTAGCATCTCTTTGTGATTGATGTGTAGATCCCTTTGGCTTTGGGGCCATGTGCCCTGAATACATTTTCCTGCCATGTGCCCCCCCCCCCCAGGCATAATCTGATGCATATGTTGTTAGTGTTTGCCTGGCTGTGGGTAAAGTGAATGGCTGCCCCTTGTTGTGGTGACAGGCCTGTGTCCACCATCGAAACTCCTGTTGTAGGCAAGGAATGAGGGAAATTAATGACTCTAGGCTGTGGCAATGTTGAGTCCAAACACTTTTTAGGTACCATTGTAGTTTCCTCATATGCAGTCTTGCATATGGAATTAGCAGAATGCAGGAGACCATGTAGCCCAGAGCCTGCAGAAGTTTTCTTGCAGATAACTGGGTCTTTGTTGCCATGTTTTCGAAGTAAGAAGTTAGATGCCTTTGTTTGTCTGGCGTGAAAAAAGCCATCAGGGCAGTTGTACTTAAGCTTGCACCCAGGAATATTATCTCTTGAGAGGGTACTAGTTTTGATTTCTTTTCGTTTACTGTGTACCCTAGGTAAATTAATAATCTTTTTACAAACGCCAGATGCTTTAGTAGAATGTCTTTGGCCTCTGCTTGAATAAGGCAATCGTCCAAGTAGGGATATATTTGAATTCCTTTTAGTCTGCAAAATGCAATTACTGGTGCCAGGCATTTTGTGAAGACCCTGGGTGCAGTAGATAAGCCAAAGGGCAGTGCAGAGAATTGGTAGTGCTTTGAGCCAGCTATGAATCTGAGGTATCTTCTGCAAGATTGCCTGATTGGGACATGCAGGTATGCCTCTTTGAGGTCCAAAGTTACAAGCCAAGCCTTTTTGCCCAGCATGGGCAAAAGCTGCTGCAGAGTCAACATTTTGAATTTCGGAACGTCCAGAAGAGTATTTAGAATAGACAGGTCCAGAATCCGTCTCCATGCTTTGTCCTTTCTTGGTACTAAGAAAAGTCTTGAGTAAAATCATTGTCCCTGCTCTTGTTGTGGTACTGGCTGAATAGCCCTCATGTCCATGAGGGATGAAACTTGGTTTTGTGCCTCTGGCCATTGATTGCGTGGCAGGTCTGGCATACCTTTTGCCTTTGGAAGGGTGTGAAAGTGGAACCTGTAGCCCTGAGAGACTATATTTAAGACCCATTTGTCTTGGGTAATCATGTGCCAATTTTGTGAAAAAAGTGCTAGCTTTCCCCCAAAGGGTGCTGCCAAAAGATAAATGCTTGGCACTGGCAGAGGGAAGTCATTGGGACTGTTTCCTATATGACTGTGATTTGTCTTCTCCACTTTTGGAGGTAGAAGCACCCCACTGTTTGGGCCTGTATGAGCCCTGGGGCTGTTGTCTGCCTCTAGGGCGTCTGTATCTGCCTCTTTGTGACCTGTCTGACACGGGAAAGGACCAATTCTTAGAAGGTCAGTTCCTGTTAAATCTGGGTGGCTGCACCTGTAAGAAATCCTTCACTGTCTGCATAGATTTAGCTTTATCCTCCATTACCTTCAACACCTCTTCTGCCTTAACACCAAACAAAGTATCATGCTGTAATGGAGCATCCAATAATTTTGCTTTAACATGATCAGGCAGAGCCTGTTCTTTTAACCAAGCATGACTTCTAATGACCGAGCCTGTTACAGCGGCCCTGCAAGAGGCCTCCAGTGAATCATAACCACATTGCAAAGTATGTTTTCCCACTTGTTCAGCTGCATGCAATAAATCCTGCAATTCTTTGTTCTCAGCACATTCAGAATTTGTCAACATTTTCTGTTTTAACAGAGACATTAAATATTGCTGATATTTAAGCATATGAAACTGACAATTTAAAGCCTGTACAGCCAAGGTAGCAGAAGTGTAAACTTTTTTCCCCCATCTGTCCAGTGCCCTAGAATCTCTATCTGAAGGGACAGGGTTTTTGCAGTAGCAGTTTTGACCCCTTTGAGACCCTGTGAAATAGTTTATGGGTCAGCAGCAGGGTTTTTATATACAAATATATGAGAATCTGGAACCCTGTAGTATCTGTCTGGCTTAACAGGTGCAGGAGGTAAAGAGTCGGGAGACAGACCGGACTCTAAAAAGACATCATCTACAATGTCTACAACAGGAGGAATAGCAAGAGGTCTGTGCTGAGGAAGTAAAAGAAAGTCTCTGAGTCTTTTCTTAGAATCTGAATAATCTTGGCTCTCCCAGTGGAAATGCTCCCTCATGGTATGCAAGGTTTCCCCAAAAGAGAAATCCTCATGAGAAGAAGCTGAAGGAATAGATTCTTCAGCATCAGAATCCTCATAGGGAGGAATAGAGTATCCCTGTTCTGAAGAGGAGTCAGAGGAAATGGAAACCTGATCAGAGGAATCATATTCAGTGTCTTGCCTAGGCCTCTTATCAGGAGGGGGACGGGAGCCCCTGATCAAAGTAATTAGGTCTTCGGCCATTTTGAGCATCTGTTTCTTAGGCATGGAAGTCTATGGAGAATGCTGTACTTGTTTTTTTGTCTTTAAAACTGTTTTAGTCTTTGTCTTTGATGCTGAAGTTGGCTTGATATAAAGCTGTGTAGGTCTGAAAACACCCTCAGAAGCCGATGCCTAATCAGTGGCTCTGGACCCATCTGAGGGATTAGTTTCCGAAGGCCCAATTCCTTGAGTATCCAGAGGCCTAGCTGTCTCCACGTGGGAGTTGGAGGTGGCCTGTGGCTCTGAGATAGCGGGCGTCAGGGGCTGCGAAAGCGCCTCACTGACAACCAGCGAACCGGCGACTGGCCTAGAAGAGGCTTCATCATCAGTTTTGGACCACGGATGCCTGTCCTTTTCTTTTTCCTTGCGCTTTTTATGAACTCCGGTCGTTGGCTGTTCCAACAGCATTATATAGTTAAACCTTCGGCCAAAGTAATGAAAAGCAAAATCGTACCGACACTTAATAGTGCGTTGGTTAAATCGAGCACAAAACTAACAACTAGCAACATCGTGGTCAGGGCCTAGGCAAGGAATACAGTAACAGTGAAAATCCTTATGAGGTATTTGCTTCCCACAAGAAATACAACTGTTAACTTTTTCTGACATCAGTCTGGAGCAAGAAAAAAGTTTCCCCAATGGGGTACTTAGCTTTATTGAAGACTTCGGATCTGAAATTCAATTTCGAAAATCTCAGAAGTCGGCCTACCGGCACTTGCGAACTGCTTTTGCTTCGGGCACCGTGAGGCAAGAAAGACTGGGGAAAATGGCGTCGGCTGCATCTTTTATACCCCTGGCGCACTGACATCAGGGAAGAGGCGACAGCAACCAACGCCGGACCAAGACTTTGGAATTCAGGGCGACTGTGGGTACCCTGCCAGCAGGATAACCCAAGTGTAATGACTGCAACAGTAAAACACGATGAGCATCTCCTGTTGCAGGCAGGGAATGAGGGTAATTAATGTTTCCAGGTTGTGGCAATGTTGAGTCGAAACACTTTTTAGATACCATTGTAGTTTCCTCATATGCAATCTGGCATATGGAATTAGTAGTATGCAGGATGCCATGAAGCCCAAAGCCTGCAGAATTTTTCTTGCAGATAACTGGGTCTTTGTTGCCAACATTTTGAAGTAAGAAGTCAGTTGTTTTTGCTTGTCTGGCGTGAGATAAGCCATCTGGGCAGTTGTATTTAAGCTTGCACCCAGGAATATTATCTCTTGAGAGGGTACTAGTTTTGATTTCTTTTCGTTTACTGTGTACCCTATGTACCCTAGGCAAATTAGTATTCTTTTTACAAACGCCAGATGCTTTAGTAGAATGTCTTTGTTCTCTGCTTGAATAAGGCAGTCGTCCAAGTAAGGATATATTTGAATTCCTCTTTGTCTGCAGAATGCAAATTACTGGTGCCAGGCATTTGGTGAAGACTCTGGGCGGAGTAGATAAGCCAAAGGGCAGTGCAGAGAATTGGTAGTGCATTGAGCCAGCCATGAATCTGAGGTATCTTCTGTAAGATTGTATGATTGGGACATGCAGGTATGCCTCTTTTAGGTCCAAAGTAACAAGCCAAGCCTTCTTGCCCAGCATGGGCAGTAGCTGCTGCAGAGTCAACATTTTGAATTTTGGAACGTCCAGAAATGTGTTTAGGGTAGACAGGTCCAGTATTGGTCGCCAGGCTTTGTCCTTTCTGGGCACCAGGAAAATTCTCGAGTAAAATCCTTGTCCCTGCTCTTGCTGTGGTACTTGCTGAATGGCCCTCATGTCCATGAGGGATGAAACTTGGTTTTGTGCCTCTGCCCATTGATTGTGTGGCAGGTCTGGCATACCTTTTGCTCTTGGCAGGGTGTGAAAGTGGAACCTGTAGCCCTGAGACACTATGTTCAAGACCCATTTGTCCTGAGTAATCATGTGCCAATTTGGTGAAAAAAAGTGCTAGTTTTCCCCCCAAGGGGGCTGCCAAAAATAAGTGCTTGGTTCTGGCAGAGGAAAGCCATTGGGACTGTTTCCTGTATGGTTGTGATTTGTCCTCTCCGCTTTTGGAGGTAGAAGCACCCCATTGCTTAGGCCTGTATGAGCCTTGGGGCTGGGATCTGACTCTGGTGCATCTGTATCTGCCTCTTTGTGGCCTGTCTGATACTAGAAAGGACCAATTCTTTGTAGGCCAGTTCCTGCTAAATCTGGGTGGCTGTACCTGTAGGAAATCCTTAACTGTCTGCATGGATTTTGCTTTATCCTCCATTTTCTTCAACACCACTTCTGCTTTAACACCAAACAAAGTATCATGCTGTAATGGAGCATCCAATAATTTTGCTTTAACATGATCAGACAGATTCTGTTCCTTTAACCAAGCATGCCTTCTAATGACAGAACCCGTAACTGCGGCCCTGCATGAGGCCTCCAGTGAATCAAAACTACATTGCAAAGTATGCTTTCCCACTTGTACAGCTGCATGCAATAAATCCTGCATTTCCTTGTTATCAGAACATTCAGAATTTGTCAACATTTTCTGTTTAAGCAGTGACAGTAAATATTGCTGATATTTAAGCATATGAAACTGACAATTTAAAGCCCTTACAGCCAAGGTAGCAGAAGTGTAAACTTTTTCCACCCATCTGTCCAGTGCCCTAGAATCCCTATCAGAGGGGACAGGGGGGTTTGCAGTGAAAGCCTTGACCCCTTTGGGACCCTCAGATACAGTTTCTGGGTCAGCAGCAGGGTTTTTATATAGAAATGTATGAGAATCTGGAACCCTATAGTATCTGTCTGGCTTGGCAGGTGCAGGGGGTAAAGAGTCAGGAGACAGGCTGGACTCTGAAAATACATCATCTACAATGTCTAGAACAGGTGGAATAGTAAGAGGTATGTGCTGAGGAAGTAAAAGAAAATCTCTGAGCCTTTTGTTAGATTCTGAATAATCTTGGCTCTCCCAGTGAAAATGCTCCCTCATGGTATGCAGGGATTCCCCAAAAGAATAATCCTCAGGAGGAGAGGCTGAAGGAATAGTTTCTTCAGCATCAGAATCCTCATAGGGAGGAAAAGAGTATCCCTCTTCAGAAGAGGAGTCAGAGGAAATTGAAACCTGATCTGAGGAGTCATATTCTGTCTCTTGCCTAGACCTCTTATCAGGAGGGGGATGGGAACCCCTGATCAAAGTAATAAGGTCTTTGACCATTTTAAGCATCTGTTTCTTAGGCATGGAAGTCTGTCCAGGAGAATGCTGTACTTCTTTCTTTGTCTTTAGAGCTGTTTTAGTCTTTGAAGCTGAGGTAGGCTTGACATATAATTGCGTAGGTCTGAAAACACCCTCGGAAGCCGATGCCTGCTCAGCGGCTCCGGACCCATCTGAGGGAATAGTTTCTGAGGGTCCAATACCTTGAGTATCCAGAGGCCTAGTCAGCTCCACGTGGGAGTCGGTAGCGGCCTGTGGCTCTGAGGTAGCGAGCGTCAGGGGCTGCGAAAGCGCCTTACTGAGAACCAGCGACTGCCCTAGCGGGGGCCTCGTCGTCAGTTTTAGACCTCGGATGCCTGTCCTTTTCCTTTTCCTTGCGTTTTTTGTAAACTCCAGTCGTCAGCTGCTCCGATGGCATTATATAATTAAACCTTCGGCCAAAGTAATGAAAGGCAAAATCGTACCAACGCTTAATAGTGCGTTGGTTAAATCGAGCACAAAACCGACAGCTAGCAACATCGTGATCAGGGCCTAGGCAAGGAATACAGTAAGAATGGAAATCCTTACGAGGTATTTGCTTCCCACAAGAAATACAGTTGTTAACTTTTTCTGACATCGGTCTGGAGCAAGAAAAAAGTTTCCCCAACGGGGTACATAGCTTTAATGAAGACTTCGGATCTGAAATTCGATTCTGAAAATCTCAGGAGTCGGCCGACCGTCACTTGCAAACTGCTTTTGCTTTGGGCACCGCGCGGCAAGAAAGACTAAAGAAAATGGCGCCGGCTGCATCTTTTATACCCCTGGCGCACTGGCGTCAGGGAAGAGTTGACCGCAACAGACGCCGGACCAAGACTTTGGAATTCAGGCCGACTGTGGGTAGCCTGCCAGCAGGATAACCCAAGAGTAATGACTGCAACAGTGAAACACGATGAACATCTTAGCCATTTCTTTAACATGCCATCCTATGCATCAGCACTGCACATGATTAGTGGCCCTCTTTGATAATCTGGTAAGAGCAGGGTGTGTGTGAAAGAAAATGATCATTAGTAGTGATCATTATAATCATTATACAGTGATACAAATCAGCAGCATTGCCATCTCATAGCACATTGCTTTGGCTGAGTTCTTGGCTGTGGCTTCTTCTAGTGTCTGCATGGTCTCTATGTATGTGTGCAGGTTTAGCCATATGTTCCCATTTCCTCCAACACCCAAACTACTTGATTTAGGTGACCTGGAATTCCACCAATTTGCCTACAGGTAAGGTGTGTGTGTGTGTGTGTGTGTGTGTGTGTGTGTGTGTGTGTGTGTGTGTGTGTGTGTGTGTGTGTGTGTGCATGCACTTGCGCATCTTGTGATGGACCTGGCTTTCAGGAACAGTGATGGACCTGGCTTTCAGGAACAGTGTCAATGTGCCCATGTTCAAAATATATTAATATCACAGATTTTTTTTAGTGGAGATGAACAATATCACAAACTCATCTCATCTAAAATCAGCCCTGCTTACAGGTGTGAACAAAAGGTCACTGAAGCTTGTACTGGTGGGGGGGCACTGTGGTCATTACTACTATTTTTTTCTTATAATTTTTTCTATGAGGTGTCCACAGACTGTTACGGCAGCATGTGTTGGGACGTTATTTCTTTAGACTCCCCCAAATTTCTGAGGTATGCAAGCACGTCTAGGGGCAGTGTACTGTTTAGGAGCAGCAAGTTGGGATAAATCAGTTTGACTGTTATTAGTGTCACTTTCCTCATAACTGAACGTCAGACACATACACATGGTTATTTTTTGGGGGGTGGGGAGTAGGGGTCAGGAAGAATATTGTTACCTACATCTCAAATCAACAGTTTGAACTAAATTAATGTGCTTTCTTTGCTCTTTCAGTTTTGCCTAGTCTGACATCAGACTAGTACACAGATGTAGCTGTCTTTTGTGGGTAGAGGTGAGAAGGCATGCTGTACACATGTTTAACAGCAGCCCTGGCAGTTTATCCCTTCACCCCAGTCTAGTACCACAGTGCTACACAGAAACTGATTATTTTTTTGGGGAGATAATGTCTAACATTTTGGTGGTGGGTAGAAAAAAAGCAAGAAAAAGCTGAAGAGTAAGACAAAATGTGCAGAAAAGAAGAAAAAAAAAGAATGCAGATAATATAAGGCAGCCATGTTGGAGTGGAGAAATGGAGGATAAGAGTTGAGGCACTGGTGGTCGGGGGGGGTGCAGGGGGCAACAGGGGTAGTGTAGAGTACCATGCAGTCCTTTCACCTACAGCACCATTTCACCTAAAGCAGCACTGTTTAATTCTCAGGGACAGAGCTGATGGGACACGTTACAGGCCTACTGTACAGTCTCTGAGCTTTTACAAGTTTGTCCTATCATGTCATAGAAAACAGACTTCCCCTTTAAGCAGCCCTGTAGGGAATAGAAGAAGATACTTAAAATCAGGACTGCTAACACAGAGGTCACTTAAAACTTGCTTTGAAACAAGACTGATAAGCTGTACTGTGTGAAGGCAAATAGTCTACAAAAAGAAAACAACTTCATATGTTTTGACCAGAACTAGGAATACTGCTTCTTACATGTCTGTGTTCTAGAAGTCTCAAACACAGTTACCAGGAGATAGAGCCCTCTGTTTGTCTGAATCTAATGAAAGCAAGTTGCTGTTACAGTGTACTGTTTGGCTGGATCTGACTAGACACAGACATGTTCTAATTCTGCACTTCATGGGAAAGGGGGGAAACAACAGTCTAGGCAACAACCATCTGTTTAATGATGGTCTAAAAACAGAATTTGTTAGTAAGATTCTCTATTTCTCTTGTTTAAAACAATTATTTCCTTTACTACTCTGGGTACTTTCCCGTTAACGGGGCAACAGCTTTCTTGGCCTCATTAATGGTGTTGTCATAATGACAATTGTATTTTAACTCTCCCTGCAGCTACTGCTTCCGTACCTACAAAACTGGATAAGTATGTTCATCATATCAGAACTGGCCAGGCTACATTATGCAGAAGTGCTGTGTGTGTGACGGGCATATCTCTCAAACGTCGCTGAATTTCAGCGAAGTCCCTGATTTACGCTCAAAGTTTTAGCTCTGTCCTTCATAAACCCCCCCACAAATAAAGACTTTTGGCGAAAAGGTTTTTAATTCACTTCGTCTTATTCTGTCAATATCTGAAGTTAACAGTAGTAATACTTTATAACTCTCCCAGATTACTTCCGGATTTGTCTGAAATTCTTGTGTGAGTCTTCTGTGAGTGGTTGACGGCCAAGCCATTTTTTTCCCTTTACTGCTGTAACTCTGGCCTGCATGTTAACGTTCTACCTACATGCATCACTATAACTGCTGCTATATGTTAATGGTTTATTGCACAATCACTCTCATACAGGGCGCACTGTCATTTTGTTTTATGTCTAGCACCATGAATCTCGCATGCTGATTGGCTGCTTGATTCAAAGCACTCTACTGAAAAAAATCTGAATGTTTTAAAGATTGTGTTTAGATGGGTTAACACTAAGATCACAGTTGTAATTTGACATCTGAGCATGTGCGACGAAAATAAGTGTGTAACAGCTCAGGCCATTGTCTATGTTTTATTAATTCAACAATGTTGTTTTAACCACATCCACTGAAACAATGTAATTAATAAAACACAATGAGTAAAACAAAACTGTTAACGAGGCCAAGAAAGCTGTTGCCCCATTAACAGAAAAGTACCCTACTCTGAAACACAGTACAAAGATAACTGTTTTAATATTTAGTTTTGAAATGAAACATTATTTTATGGCTTGAATCATTTTTCTTAAGACTGATGTTGATACTTTAAAGTATCAATATCAAAGTGTACCTAAGGAAGGAACATTCTGTACTAGCCTACTACTTGTAAGCAAAGGTCAATGTTCATGGCAGAGAGTTTCAGTTAAATGCATGCAAGAATGACGTGTGCTTAGCTTTGCTATTTAGACAAAGGATAAGTTTAAGAAATTATTGTTTTAACGGTATAAGAGCTCATATTAAAAAATGAATGGTGTGCATTTATAATTTTATGAATCCGCTATGACTATCTGACTGATTTCAGAAGTGTTAAACAAGTCTGATACAATCTTGCTCCTGACAAAGTGGGAAGAGTTGACCACTACTGGTTTTAAAAATAGAAGTTATGTTCTTACCATAACGTTCCATGTTAGTTGTCTTCTTCTCGCCTTCTTCTTGCTGGATGGGTTCGGAGCCGACCTCGCCCGACTCGCCACTCTAAAAGCTCGAGAGTTGGTTCCACCGGCTCGAGGCTCCCCTTATATCCCACAATGCTAGGCGAGAGTTACCTCAGATCTCGTTTGTAAGCTAACCCCAGCTTATAATAGTTACAGAATAACTCTAAACAGAGTCCACCTCTAACAACAGGGAGAAAGAAGGGTGACCTACATCCTGATTCAGGAGATATGCAAGCAGCATATGTCTAAGAAAGAGGTGGTAGAAAGAGAGGTCACAATCACAACTCCTCTAGGTCTGTCCAGGCCAGGGGGAAGGAGGGTGGACGAAGAAGAAGGCGAGAAGAAGACAACTAACATGGAACGTTATGGTAAGAACATAACTTCTATATGTTAAGTTGTCTATCTCGCCTTTATTCTTGCTGGATGGGACCGCGTCCCTAGCACCTTGTCCCGGGTGGCCTAACGGAACAGACTCCTGAGAACAGTGGAACCAAAGTTAGCTCTATGCCTAGAAGCTAAATGCAACTTATAATGAGAAATGAAAGTGTGAGGAGTCACCCAAGTAGCCGCTGCACAAATGGTGTCAATAGGCAGTCTGTCTTGGAAGGCTAAGGAAGTAGCCAAAGCCCTTGTAGAATGGGCCTTAGGTTTATTAGGCAGCTTTTGGTGTCTAATCTCATAAACAAGGGTAATCAGAGATGTAAGCCATCTAGATAATGATACCTTTGAAACTGATAGTCCCTTTCTGCCTTCTGCATAGGAGACAAACAGTTGGTCAGATTTTCTGAATTGTTTTGTTCTATCCAAATAGTACCACAACTGACGATGAACATCTAGCCAGTGTGATTTTTGTTCAGACCTATTGGAATATTCTGGAAAAAGACAGGAGGTCAATGCTTTGATTTAGATTTGACGTCGAGACTACCTTAGGTAAAAAGGACGGGTTGGTTCGTAAGGATACCCTGTCCTTATGGAACAATAGATAAGGAGGTCGACAGCTGAGTGCATGAAGTTCTGAGACTCTTCTAGCTGAAGTAATAGCTACCAGAAAGAGAGTCTTCCATGATAGCAATTTTAAAGAACAGGATGCTGCAGGTTCGAAAGGGGGTAGAATCAAAGAAGTAAGAACTAAATTTAGGTCCCAAGGAGAAGGAGGATTTCTTATAGGAGGTCTGAGAAGAAAAACTCCTTTCAAAAAGGCTTTGCAAAGCTTGTGGGACATTAAGGCAGACTCAGAAATACCCACATGAAAGTTAGAGATAGCTGCCAATTGAACTTTAAGAGTAGAAGGGCATGAACCTGCATGGAAGAGTTCAGCTAGAAAATCAAGGACTATTTGGATGGAAGCAGTGAAAGGATCTATGTCCCTTCCTTGAGTCCAAAATGTGAAACGTTTCCACTCACTCAAGTAAATCTTCCTAGTGGAAGATTTATGGGAAGCTATCAAAATATCTCGAACAGAGTGAGATAATTGAGGAAGCCTGGCTAAGGTTGGAACTGGAGGAACCAAGCAGTGAGGTTCAGAGAGGGGAGGGAGCGATGTAACTGACCCGATTGATGGATCAAAAGATCTGGAACTAGGTCCAGATGCCAAGGTCGCTCCAGTAGAAATTGATGTAGAAAGGGGAACCACACCTGTCGAGGCCAGTAGGGAGCAATGAGGATCAACGAGGCCTTCTGAGCGATAGCTTTCTGTATCACTTGAGAGATTAGTGGGAAGGGAGGAAATGCATACAGAAGTCCCGGGGCCAAACTTGGACTAGAGCGTCTCTGCTGGGTTGGCCTGGTAAAGGGAATAGGGTGAAATAATGTCTGCACTTGCTGTTTTGGGGAGTAGTAAAAAGATCGCAGCAAGGCTGACCCCACTTGAGAAAAATCTCTCTCACAACAGAGTCTTTCAGAGACCACTCGTGAGGCATGAGGATAGCTCTGCTCAATTTGTCCGCTATTTGATTGGACTTCCCGGGGATGTGCGTTGCTATCAGAAAATGCTGAGAAGAAATCGCCCATTGCCACAATCTGAGTGCTTCTCGACACAGGGGGTAGGACCTGGTTCCGCCTTGTTTGTTGATGTACCACACTACAGACATATTGTCTGTCTGGATTGCAATCGTTCCCAAGGGGAGAGAGTCTTGAAGGGCTTGCAACGCTAAAAGCACTGCTCTCATCTCTAGAACATTTATGTGCAAGTGGCATTCGTCTGGTTGCCATGTGCCCTGGACCGTCCTGCCCTGATAATGCCCCCCCCACCCGATCAGGGAGGCGTCCGTTGTCAGAGTAGCAACCGGAGGGAGGAACAAAGGGTCTTCCCAACCAGAGCTGAGGGGAAGACATCCACCACATGAGATGATTTCTGCACGCCTGCGTGATCATAATGGTGTGGGACATTGGAAGTTGCTGGTATGACCATTGTGTAAAGAGCATCCATTGAAGGATTCGCATGTGGAATCTGGCTAATGGAAGCAGAGGTATGGCAGCCGCCATAATTCCCAACACTTTCAGAACTAACCTGGCTTTGATTCTGTTGTTGTTGAAAAGGAATGAGACCAGTCTATGTATGTCTGTTATTCTCTGATCTGTTAGCCTCGCAGACATGTCTACTGTGTCTAGATTTGCGCCTATGTAGGTAATAGTACGACAAGGCGACAAAACAGACTTTTCGCAATTTATTGAAATGCCTAACTTTTGACAAATGCGAAAAGTGTAATCCCTGGCCATCATAAGGAGATGCTTGGTGGGAGCTGTGAGGAGCCAGTCGTCCAAATATGGAAACACCTGGAATCCTTGTAGTCTCAGGTGAGAAGCTACCACTGCCATGCATTTGGTAAACACCCGGGGGGCAGTGGTGAGACCAAAGGGCAGGGCCCTGAATTGAAAATGACTGGTTCCCAGCCTGAAGCGGAGGAATCTTCTGGAGCGTCTGTTCATTTTTATGTGATAGTACGCATCCTGAAGGTCTATAGAGCACATCCAGTTTTCTTTTCCCAATAGGGAAGGATGGACTGCAGCGTGACCATCCGAAATCTTGTTTTCTTGACTGATCTGTTCAAGATACTGAGATCCAAAATTGGTCTCCAGTCCCCTGTTTTCTTTGGAACTAAAAAGAACCTTGAGTAGATTCCGGATCCTTGTTGGTCTGCTGGAACTGGCTGAATTGCTCTTTTTGCAAGCAGTTTTGAAATTTCCAAAACCGCTAGATCCCTTTGTGCGGGTGGAACATCTGGAAGGGATTTTTTTGATTGTTTCGGAATGCGAAGAAAGGGAATAGAATAGCCTTCGGAAATGACGGACTGTACCCATTTGTCTTGAGTCAGGGATAGCCAGGCTTTTGGGTACAGTGACAACCTTCCCCCGACTGCCTCCGAAGGTGGGCAGCCGGGCAACACCTCAGGGATGCTGAAAGGGCTTATCAGAGAAGGCTTCTCGATTGCCCTGGTTCTCATGGAGCCCCTGCCTCGAGGGCGTCTACCATTGTTATTCCCGCCTCTGCCTCTGGCGGGTAACGACTTTGTGCGACAGGCGAAGTCCCTTGATTTTGTTTACGGAACCACATTTTCCCACTTTTCTGGCCTTTGGGGTAAGGCCTAGAAGGAGTAGAAAAACGGACTCCGACGGCAGAAAGAGTCTTGCCATCAGTCTCGCACCTAGTCAAGGTTTCTTTCACTTGAGGACCAAAGAGAGATGATCCATCAAACGGGGAGTTAGTGAAAGACATCTTGAAGGGGTCCGCAAAATTGCATAGCCGCATCCAGGCATGCCTACGTAAGGCCACACCTGTCCCTGCGGACCTACTCGCTCCATCAGCCGCATAAGAAAGGAGGCGCATGGAGGAGTTGGCTATGGAGTTAAGGGTAGCCAGCTGAGTGTTCATTCTATCTTGAAACCCCGCAGCTGTAGGATCTTCAACATGTCACTCGCTTCTTTAATCAAGTCCCTTTGAAGACGAGTGAAATGGCACAGGTAGTTCAGCGAACGCATAGTAAATGTCGCTGACGAAAACATCCGCTTCCCGTACCTGTCCATGGACCTAGATTCCTTGTTAGGTGGATGGACAGGTACTGAAGGATCAGCTAGTTCCTTCTTAGTGGCAGCAGCTACCACCATAGCATCCACAGAAACTCCTTTTGTTAAGAACTGCTTGTCTGCTGGTGCCGTTATGAATTTGGAGGGTCTCCTGGGAGTGGGGTCCACTGAATCAGGAGCCGTCCATGCCTTTTTAGCAACCACCTGCATGAGGGGGTCAAAGGGGGGGGATACCCAGGAGGTGGAAGGGCGAGAGCCAAACGCCTCAAGATATACAGATTCATCCTCCGAAGGGTTAAGGGCTGGCCAATTTCCCCTCTGCTTCAGGATCTCTAGAATGTCTGCAAAAGAGACATCTTCAGAAGGGGAACGGGGGGAACCCTCGGAATCATCTAAATCTGTATCAGATGTGATTGACTCAGGTGAGTCAATGTGTTTCCTCTTACACTTCCTCTTCCGAGGGGGCTCTTCTGCCAAGTCAGGAGAGGCCTCGGAAGAGGATGAGATCCCCACAGGGGGTTCCTGAGGAGCTGACTCTCTGCGGTCCGGAATGAGGGAGTGAGTCGACTTGACCTGAGGCACCGTAGAGGGAGGGGCGGCGCCGACTGTGGGTAGAGCCAGGCTCTAACACACTCCGCATGACCTCGAAGCACCCCTGTCAGGCAAAGCCAGAGGTCCCCGCCCGAAGCTGAGAACCCCCTCGGCACCGACAGTGATGGCTCCGAGGCGATGTCGGAGCCGAACTCACCAGCGCGGCTCCGAGAGGAAGAGCGGGGTCGAACAAGGGTCCGATGCCACTCACCCCCTCGGAGCCGACGAGGGAAGTCCGGCGCCGAGATTCTTCCAAGGAAGAAATCGGAGCCGACGACGGAGCCGAAGACAATTGTATCGGCTCCGACGCTATCACAGTCTCGGTTCCGACACGACCCGGCTCCGAGCTCAAGAGAGTCGAAGGAGGAATATATTGATGGACAGGGGCAGGCATCGACTGATGAGTCGGGCTCTGAAGCATCTGGGCCAGTGCCTCGGACTTAAGAAGTCGACTCACTACCCTCTGAAGGTCATGATCCGACAACCTCGATGACCTGGAGGAGTGAGATCTTTGGCTCCGTTCAGACAGCAGGGGAGATCCTGGAGCCGAATGAACGGAGCCAAGGGATGGTGACCTGGACCTCTTCCTAGTTGTCGGCTCCGAAGGTCTGGTCGGAGCCGACACGGGAATTTCTAATACCTCGGCTCCAGCCGGAGCCGAGGGAACCACAGAAACTGTGGACTGAGACTCATCGGCTCCAGCCGGAGCTGATGTAGGCAGAGGTTTAGAAGCCTTAGGTTTCGGCTCAGTTGTCGGAGCCGAAGACCTAGATGCCTTGGAGGGCTTCCCTGAAGACACAGTTAGGGAATCCTCTGGCTTGAGTAAGCCTCTTAAAATTAACTTATTTTTTCTTTCCTGCAGGACCCTGGGGCTGAAGCCATGGCAAACATCACAGGAGTCCTGCAGGTGCAAAGGTCCCAGACAGTAGACACAAGAAGTGTGAGCGTCTGTCAGAGACATTTTCTGACAGCACGCATCACACTTCTTGAATCCGGAGACCTTTGCTTCTTTAGACATCTCAAAGGTGTAATCACACACACAGTCACAAACACACTGATTACACCCTGTCTAGTTTAACTTAAAATAAAACAACTATCTAGGTTTTAATTTAAGAAAAAAATAACACACACACACTCCACTAGGAAAAGAAAAAGGCCTGTAGGCCCAGGGAAGAACTTAAAGTTCTTGTGGGGAAAAAACAGGAATTTTTAAGAAAGGGGATAAGAATTCCTCTAAACTAAGGGAAATAAGTATAAATATTAAAATTAAAAGGGTTTTAATACACTATCTTAACAAGAAAGTCACTTACCAAGAACCGGTAGGAAACCAACACCTCGATCGCTGTAGCGGCAAACGAGATCTGAGGTAACTCTCGCCTAGCATTGTGGGATATAAGGGGAGCCTCGAGCCGGTGGAACCAACTCTCGAGCTTTTAGCGTGTCCGAGTCGGAGCCGAGGTCGGCTCCGAACCCATCCAGCAAGAATGAAGGCGAGATAGACAACTTAACATTTCAGGTTATGAGATGTAAATTACCAGTACAGCTGAAATATTTAAACCCTTTTGGTTAAAAACTAGAATTTCACTGAAAGTCAGAAAGAAAAACGTCTATACGCAAAAAAAGTTGGAGTGGAAGACTGATACTATGTTTAACCAAAAAAAGTTTTATTTTTTAACCTGAACTGCTGCTTTCTATTTGTTTTTCTGTTTCACTGGAAACTATAACTTTAAGAATGCATTTTATTTTAAACACTATATTTTTATCTCGGCTGAGTTTATGTAGAATTCCAGTGAACCTCTGCAGCAATCTGAGTGACATGTATCCTTAAAGATCAACCTATAAATTCAGAACTCACCCCATCTAAATCTGTCATAATAAATGTACAGTGTAAAGCAAAGCATATCAAGTGAAATAGTACAACTGGAGTAGGATAGCTGCGGGAAAGATTTCATGTTTTGGAATGCTGCCAAAAATCATCTTTTTTATTGTAAGAGGTGATTCATTTTTGCATCACACATTTACTGTCTGGCAGCTAGCAAAGAGGTAATGATTGTGAGCTTTATTTCCTGTGGTACAGAATTTGAATCCTCTGATTGTTATTTGCTTATTGTATGACCTTGAGCAAGTCACTTAATCAGATACTGCTCCCAGGTTGCCCCTGAAAAGGGACTGTGTGCATCTGTTGAGCCTACCTGGTTAACAAATATATATTATTATTACATTTAATAATTAATTTTTAATTAATTTATTAAAATATTTCTCTATTTTTCACCAATAATCTAGCCTCAGCCACAACACATGGCACACTCATACAACACGCAGATAACTCAACCATCATCTGCACAGCCCACTCCCTACCAGAATTGCAAAAAGTCACACAGGAAGCATTTTCTTCTATTGAAACTTGGTTATCCGATGCCCAACTAATACTCAACCCAAACAAAACAAAATTACTAATCTTCCAACCCACCAAACTTACCCTAGACAGCGCTCACTTTAACATCACAGCAAAAGACAACACCACCATCCATCCTACAGAACACACCAAATTACTAGGAGTAGAAATAGACAATAAACTGAACTTTGACATTCACATTTCCATGACCATTAAAAAAGTGCACAAAAAACTAGGAGCATTATATAGAAATCGGCAACTACTTACCAAAGCAGCTAAAATTTCAGTAGCAAATTCTCATCTTATCTCTACCCTACTTTATGCCTCTCCAATATTTACTAACCATAGACAATGTGATCTAAATAAGCTCGAAACCTGCTACAACAAAATCGCCAAATTTGCCACAGGGGCTTCCTACCGTACTCACCACTGTCTCTCACTCGCAGAACTGGGCTGTCTAGAGCTCCCCCACCTTCTTCAATGGTACCAACTCACACTCGCCCACAAACTAATAAACCAACCACTAAAAGTCCCATCCCTCCAGAATCTGCTTCAACCCTACATAACCCATGGGACCACTAAGATCCAGCCACACAAGCCTCCTACAGGTCACAAGAGCCATTAACTCTGCTGGAGAAGCATTATTCTCCTGCACTATAGCCAAACTCTGGAACTCCCTCCCACCCTCAGTTACCTCTGTAACTTCTTGCACCCACTTTAAATCCTTACGAAAATCACACTTCAAAACTTGCCAGATATGCCCTTGCAACCCCCCCCCCCTAAAACCATTCACCCCCCCCCACCCACTCAGCCCCCTATCAACAACCTACTCTTAGCAAGCTTGGCTACTCATGTTCCCAGCTACCTACCACATAATACTAACTTCTTGTAGCAACAACTGCTAATGGCTGTTATGTAACTCAAAAACAGTTTGTATCATTTGTTCACTGATGAATCTCAACTACATTTTAACCATGTTTAGTATATGTCACCATATTTTTAAATTATACTATGCTCTACAGCTGTTTTACATCTGTTTTCTTCTTGTCTTGCATCCTTAACTGGACTAATGTCTATATTTAAATGCTATGTTTTTTTAACTGTATAATGCAAATAATAATGTGGAGCTTTTCTCCCCGGGCCTCCGCTGAAAACGGACCTGTATCCAGTCGGACTCTCCCGGTCAACAAATGTAAATAAATAAATAATAAAAAAATAAATAAATAAATTTATGCTTTGTTGATCAGGTTAATCCTATTATGCTAGTGGCCACTTCTCAGGGGAGACCTGAGGTGATGTTTGTACTAATTAGGGGAAATTTGGCCAGGGGCTTGTTTACATTCAAATGAGCAACCACCAACTCAGGCAGAAGGGATCTCAGTTGAGCCTCTCATTTAACACTGCATGGAATGGACATCTAACAACAATGATAATACAAGAACACAAAATGTGGAAATGGAAGGCAGGATTTAAATGATTTCAAAGAGAAATGACAAAATGAAGTGAGAGGAAACTACTAAAATGTTTGACCATATTTATTACATAGCTGTAGCTAAACATATGGGTAATCTTTTCCCATGCCCAGCATTCAAAACTATAAACTTTACGATACCACCCACTCCCCTAGAAGAGCATGTCAGGACTGGCTCATTCAGAAGGTTCCCAGAAATTAAGGTATGCTGTAATGTTACTCCAAATTCCCTTTACTTTTAAAACTGAGTGCAAATCTAAAGCAAACTAACAAGCTCTTTTTGATTTTCCAGTTTAGTTACAACCTTACTATTTTGTATAATATATTAAAATAGCTTATAAAAAAGAAAGAAAAAATAAATCCAAACCTTGAAGTTTCAGGGACAGTGCATAAAGAAAGAATGTGTATATGCAATGTTGTTGTGTCTTTCGGCTTTTCACGGTTAAGGGTCGCCACAGCGGAACTTCGGTCCGCTAATGATTGGCAGTAGATTTTTACGTGCCGAGTTGCCAGCCCTGACGCACAACCTTCAACGAAGATATACCCATTCACACATGTCTCCACACAGAAGGCGCTTTAGCCAAGAATCGAACAGGACATCTTACTGTGAAGCGACAACGCTACCACAGCACCACCACCACCGCAGTTCAATGTGTATATGCAATATGACAGGAAATTAAAATGCATCAAGCATGCAGCACTGCTTTACATTTTCAGGAAAATATTTAAACAGATACATTATTAAAAACAAACTTTCACTCTTGAAAAAAATATATACTTACAAATTCAGAAGTTCTTTTCTTAGTTCTTCATTGGTTTTGTTTTCTGTAACACACCCTCTGGCTTCACCAATTTCTTTCACAAATGGCTTCATAAAATTTAACATGGCTGTGCAACACTTACACAGTCCATATTTATCATCCTGCTCCTGCTCTTTTGTGTAAGGTACAGGTAATTTTGAAATCTGACTTAAAATCGTAGACAAAGATAATCCAACAGAGTATGCCTTTTTCTTCCCAAGCTTCAAAAGTACTAAGACAAACAAAATGCACTATAGTTAAAACAAATACAATAGGGATGAATGCACCCACAAGTAAACATTTATCTACAGCAGACAAGGCTCATATATTATATCAGAAGGACATTGAAATGCAAAGCTCTAATTTCTGCTGTACGATTAAAATATACACACACATACATATAAAATATACTTTCACTTGATAAAACACTAAACAAGCAACAGCACTTGTGCAAAATGTATTTTCTAGCCCAGAAAAAAAGCCTGCTTCATCTTTCAGTTTTGTCAAAGGTGAAACCAGTTGTGTGCAATAGATGCTTGCTCTTCAGCAAATGTTTATGCAAAAGCATAGCTGTTCAAAACTTACAGTATTACAAAAACTAGCTTTAAATTATTACAAATTATTCAATTATTTGAAACATTCACAGACCGAGGGGCAACACCTTGACATGGTCCGACTGAGGCAGTGTACAATGTTAGTCATGAAAAAAATCAAAAAATATGGGATAAAAGTAATGAAGAAGAAGACAGTTTGGGACTAGTTAGACAGGCAGCAAGTCTTCTTCTGCTGGCATATTTAAATGTTTGAATCTAGCAAACAGATACGTTGTACACCATTCTCTCAACTCACAAATGTTATCATGGATATTTTTGCCTTCTCCTGTCTGTTATGAATTCCACTACTATTTCTGACTCTACTACTATTTTACAATGCTATTCACCATTCATACATCACCATTTACACATCATGCCTCCTGCGACATAACATGTCCTTGCTTCTCTCCTTAGCCAATTAACACAGTACTTAACATGATGCTTTCATTTTTCATGGTTTATGGGCAAGTACTAGGCTGGCTACCTTTGTGGTTTACTTTAACCCTAGCAAATTTTCCTCAAAGGTGAGAATCAAACCCAGTACCTTTGTGTCTGTGAGGTAAACACCTTAACTATTATGCCAACCCCAAAACATGTCTCAGGTATCCCTTTTCTGAAACACGCCATCAAGTCACACACTAAAGGTTCCCTTGTGGTACTTAATCTTCTCCTGTAATGTCGTTCTCTCCATCATCTTTCTTCAAGACAATACGTGTAAATTTCTTCTACTTCACAGATGTATGTATATGTCTGTGTGTGTGTGTGTGTGTGTGTGTGTGTGTGTGTGTGTATATATATATATATATATATATATATATATATATATATATATATATATACACACACACACACACACATATATATATTTTATATATATATATTTATATAAAATATATATATGTATATATTTATATACATTCATATATGTATATATATATATATATATATATATATATATATATATATAACTACACACACAAAATCATGTACACACACGTATATATGTAAAGTGTGTGTGTGTGTATATATATATATATATATATATATATATATATATATATATATATATATAAATATATATATATGTGTGTGTGTGTGTCTTCTTTTTCTTTCAGCTTTTCCCGGTTAGGAATCGCCACAGCAGATCACCCGTCCTCTCATGATTGGCAGTGGAGTTTTACAGTGTCGCGTTCACAGCGCCCAACCTTCCACAGAAGGCACACACTCATGCCTAGGGCCAATTTAGAGTGTCCAATCCACCTACAGCATGTCTTTGGGATGTGGGAGGAAACTGGAGCTCCTGGAGAAAACCCACGTGACCACAGGGAGGACATGCAGACTCCGCACAGAAAGCACCCCAACCGAGGATCGAACCGGAGAACCTCTTGCTGTGAGATGCAATGCTAACGGCTGCACTACCACAGCTGCCCGTGTGTGTGTGTGTGTGTGTGTGTGTGTGTGTGTGTGTGTGTGTGTGTGTGTGTGTGTGTATATATATATATATATATATATATATATATATATATATATAGTTAGAAAAATGTATACACTGCTTGAGCTAATCTAGTACATAAGGGTTAAGAGAGTTAATGCGTTTATTCTGTAGTAATGTATAAATATCTGTGGCCTTAGCTAAGAATAACTGACGTCTGGAAGTCTGCTTATTTAGCAAACCTACGTGTTGAATTCAGGGTCACACCTTGGGAAAAACAACAACTGTTGCTTATTAGGAAAAGACAGTTGAAGGACAAGGTGATAAGGACTGGGGGCCCTGTGGTCAGCTAGTTCCTGAGAAATGTTTTTTGCAAATCAGCATTATCAGATAATTTATGGTGTGTACGTGCAGAACACTGTATAAAAGAAGCTAGCTGAACTATTGAAAGTCAGACAAACCTTGTACCTACATGCTTTGTCTCCTTGCTGCAAGTAATAAAGGATGCCTTGCTTAAACCTTACGTGAATTGATCTTTGTGATTTCTTTTACAGATTGGTCCTTCGAGCTGGAGCCCTCTCTTCACCTCGGATCAGACGGCTAGGTGGCTGAAACCGTACGGGGAAGAAACCAAATCGGTTCTTCTGTAATATAAAGACCTCCGACTGAATTGTCGTCAAAAGAGGCCAGTCACCTTCTGATCTGCGATTGAAGGATGGGTATCTGCGAATCAGTGGTCAATCACGTAGGCTCAGGTAAGGTGGTTTTTACTTTTGTTTTACAATGGTCAGGGATAGGACAATGCATTAATCGCTGTTAGATTGTGTTCTCAGTCAGGGACAGAAGAAACTACAGTTCTGTCATAGACTAAGTAAACAGAATAGTAAAACGTTAAACAGTCATTCTGAAGAGACTATAACAAAATCCATGGTACACGTAAAATTTGAAGGCAATAGGTAATATTTTCTGAATAGACTACGTAGCAAACAAAAAGGAAAAACAATGGGTAATGGTTGCACAGAAACATCAAAAAATCCACCATTAACAGAGGACAGAAAATATATGCAAATGCAACGAGCAGATAATATTATATATTACTCAAAATGGGTTATCAAGTATGATTTTGATGGAAAACTCGACAAATCTTCTCTTTCGAAATTAATAAAGCAGCTTAAAGCAGACTCCAAGGGACAGGGTAAAAGACAACGACAGCTAGGAGTTCCTCAGGTACATAGGTGGCTGGAGGAAGCAAATCGCAGGGAACAGAAAGATAAAAAGTTCAAAAACTATGTTTTTAGATAGAAAAGATAATAACTTGGTAATAGCCTCAGCACGCACTCCTCCTCCTCTGCCTGAGTACAAGGAAGTCGGCCAACCAGGCCTGCCTCCCCTGTACCCGACAGTGACGGAAAATGAGGATTTAATGAAGTTAAAATTGGTTAAGATTAGGAATCCTATTATCACCAGATCCAGGGCAAAGGAGGTAAGTAATGAGGAAGGGAATTCAGGAATATGGGAAATACATAATGAAGCACTCCTGCGAGCAGGGAGGAAGAGATATGTCCACTTACTGAAGTACCAAACCCAAGGGCAGATCAGGACAACCAAAACCCAACAATTTTGGTATACCGACCTTGGACCCCAGAGGACATCCGAAAGGTAACTGAAGGTATTCCCACCCTAAAATCAATTTCAAAAAATTTGCAGAGGACCTGCAAGGCATGAGACTTAGTTATAACTTAAACGGGGAAGAAATCGAGAGGGTGGTACGGCAAATTATAGGTCCAGACTGGCATTTGATCTGTGGGGAATGGAACCCCCATAATGAACAACGAAAACCTATGCCACATGATGATGCAAGGTTGAACGCCCAAGTAACAAAACTAACTAACAGAATCTCCGAAAAGTGGAAATCTCGAGCAGATTGGACTCGCATTAATCAGTGCATCCAACAAGAGGGGGAACTAGTTGACCGCTATTTCACTAGGTTACTGGAATGTTTTAATAACCACTGTGGGATGCTAGTCTCTGATGACCAAACAGGGGATTCCCCCTATGAACAACAATTAAAGAATGCCTTTTTAAAAGGGAGCAGTGTCCCTATTAGTAGCTTTATTACAAAGCACATGGTAGATCTCCGTACTAGCAGATTACAACCACTGCTCGAGTATGCTACACATGCCGAGAGGCATTTTAATAGCAAAAAGAAAAAGAAAACTCAGGTGTTTTCCGTGGAGGAAGGGGCTGAAGTGTACATAGTACACACTGGAAAAAAAGGAAAAAATCCCAAGGGAGGTAGGCAGCCAGACCAGCGGTCAGAAGATTTTGAAGGTCGCAAAAAGAGGGGAGAATGTTTTAAATGTGGCAAAAAGGGACATCTAGCAAGGGATTGTAAAAAAGGTAAAGCGAAGGCAGCAGACCAGGAGGATGAGGACTGACTATATGATGGTCAAGAAACACAGGAAGAGGTCACAGTACAAGGCAGGACAGATGATAATGTAAAAGCAGGAATAGAGGAAGTACAAGATATTGAAAGGGAAGGCAGTAAAACTGAAACTGATGAGGTATTAGACTTAGCACTTCTGTGCCTGGAACTCTTTTCAGCGGACATCAGGCCAGAAGTCACCCTTTTAGTGGAAGGGAGGGAAGTAAGCTTTTTATGTGATTCTGGGGCTTCCCGGACTCTGATCCATCCCTCCGAATTACCAGGGTGTGCACAGTCTTCGGATTATGTATTAGTTAAGGCTGCAAACGGGCAACTATACCGGGAGCCCCTCTCAGGCAAACTTACAATCACAGACCCTGTGACAGGATTGACACAAAAAAGTAAAGCTGTAGTATCTGCAAAATGCCCTGTAAATCTCCTAGGCAGAGCCTTGATGCAGCTATTTGGCATAGCAGTGGTTCCCACTGCGCAAGGGATGCAAGCACAATGACAGACCGATGTCTGCGAAGTACATGATACCTGTTGTAGTGCAACCAAGAGGGGAGGCATTTTACTGGTACAATCAGGACCTAGTTACTACTGGTCCAGGGACTGTAACCGCAAAGTTAATGAGTTTGGCCACTAGTAGATTTCCTCTGTTAGATGTTAAAAAGCAATCATTGTTACACTGCACCTTGTATTTTCGAGACATACAGGACCAGATGAGGATTACAGAAATAAGCTGTTTAAATATCCCACAACAAGGTTAGTGTTACAGGAGCTGTACTGGGACATAATGGGAAATAGCATAGCCAGCTGCTCTCTGCCTATGGAAATAACAGCACTTTACAAATCTGATCTGCTGCCTCATGCAAGTCTTACCAAGGACAGAAACACAACATGGGTGGAATTGGGCAGAAAAATCACTACATGGGAGAAACAGACTAGGGAGGAACTCTCGAAGCAGGGAGTACAGGTACAAAAATTGAACTGGGTAACTCAAACTAAGCCAGCAGTGCACCTGCATTTTTGCAAAAATACTTGACAAATACTCCTGCTAAAAGAGGAAGAAGATGCCCTGAAAGGTATTCCAGATAAACTGTGGTCCACGGGAAATCAGATGTAGGCCTTATTCGCATGGCAGGACCAGTGCTAATTACACCAAAATCAACATTTAGACCTCAAAAACGTCAATACGCACTGAGGAGAGATGCAGAGGGAGGGATAAAACCTATTATAGCTGCACTCCTAAGGAGTGGCGTATTAATCGAATCTCCTGACTCATCGTGTAACATACCCCTGTTCCCGGTTAAAAAAGCAAATGGGGAGTGGCGCATGGTTCAAGACCTGCAGACCTGCAGGCTCTAAATGAGGTAGTAATACTTAGGGCACCTGTGGTACCTGACCCACATTACCCTCTTGAATATGTTAAAACCACACCAGAAATATTTTTCTGTAGTTGACATTAGCAATGCGTTTTTCTTGATTCCGAATGATCTGGACAGTAGATTCTGGTTTGCATTTACATATCAGGGCAAAAAATACACGTACACATGACTGCCGCAGGGCTACTGTAAAAGTCCCACAATATTCTCACAGGAGATGTCAAATAACTTAGCAATATTTAGCCCGCCGAATAACATTCAAATCCTGCTTTATGTAGATAATATCTTATTGGCAGTTCCCACTTTACAAGCCTGCCGAAAAGACACGCTAGCATTGTTACAATTTCTAGCTGATGAAGGACACAAGGTGAATAAGGAAAAATTGCAACTCTTGAAAAGACAGGTACGATATTTGGGCTATATAATATTTGATGGTGGTAGAACCTTGGACAAGGACAGAAAAGTAGCTATTTTGCAAGCTCCAAAACCCATTACCAAAAAGGAAATGATGTCCTTTTTGGGTACGACCAATTTCTGTCGAAGTTGGATTCCAAACTATGCTTTGGAAGTGGCACCCTTGTCTGACCTTATATACAAAAAGCCTATGGCAGCACAGGACCTGGTGATTTGGACACCGGAGGCGGAATTAGCCTTTTGTAACTTGAAACAATTAATAGCGTCCTCTTTTGTCTTGGGGTTACCAAATTATCACAAGTGCTTTTTTCAAACTGTAGACTGTAGGCAAGGCTACATGACATCAGTCCTGACGCAACAACATGGGGATAAGCAACGTCCCATTGCTTACTATTCATCACATTTAGACCCGGTGGCACAGTCCTTACCCCACTGTGTTCAGGCGGTTGTTGCAGCCGCCATGGCAGTGCAGGCTTCGGCCTCAGTAGTTTTGTTTCACCCACTCACCCTTAAGGGTCCCTCATGCAGTAGCAATTATCTTGTTACAAGAAAAGGTAGCATACCTTTCCCCGGCTACACATCTCTCCTGCATGACTGCTTTGCTGAGCCAGCCTCACATGACAAACGAATGATGCACAACCCTGAATCCATCAACTCTGCTCCCTACCCCTGTAGATGGTACTCCACATCACTGCCTGCAGGAGATCGAGCAGACAACATTACCTAGGAAAGACTTCACAGATATACCTTTAACGGATGTTGATCTGACATATTATGTAGATGGCTCATGCAAAAAGAATCCAGCAGGACAGAACCTAGTGGGTTATGCTATAGTATCCGACACAGAGGTTATCGAGGCAAAGCCCTTACCACAACATTTGTCCGCACAGGTGGCAAAATTGATAGCACTCGCTTGTGCATGTATTTTAGCTAAAGGTAAGCATGCAAATGTTTTTACCGACAGTCAATATGCCTTTTCCACAGTGCATGTGTTTGCACAGCAATGGAAAAACCGAGGTATGATTACATGAAATGGTAAACCCATAAATCATGCACAGCTCATATTAGATCTTTTAAACTCCATTCAATTACCTCAGTGTTTAGCTATCTGCAAATGTGCAGCTCACACAAAACAGCAGGATATTTCAAAAGGTAATGCAAGAGCTGATGCTGCTGCAAAGCAAGCAGCCGCAGAACTTGTCTATACCTTGCAGAAGATTTAGAACCCTCAGAAAGTTTAAATGTGGACATGCTACAAACCATGCAATCACTGACCATGCAGGTAAAAAAAAAAGGCGTTGGTTAAAACAGGGGGCCGTCTTCAGAGATGGTTTTTATATCTCAAAAGAAGGAAAACCGATATTACCCTCTAATCTTTTTCGTTATGCAGCGTTATTGATCCATGGGCAGTGCCATGTCTCAACAGGGGGAATGGTACAGATAGTGAACCAGGTGTTCACTGCATATGGATTTTCAAACTATTCTAAAAAATTGTGTTTAGCATGTCAGCTTTGCAATCAATATCATGTGCAAGGAGCAGTGCGGCCTAGTCAACGGAGCTTCCCCACACCTCCTTAACCGTTTCACACCATTTGCATAGATTTTATAGAATTAAATAAATGTGAAAATAAGAAGTACTGCCTTGTCATTATAGACATGTTCTCAAGGTGGGTGGAAGCGTTTCCAACCAGAAACCCGGCTGCAGCTAGAGTAGCAAAGGTTCTTGTAAAAGGAATTATTTCAAGGTTTGGCATCCCGGAGAGAATATATAGTGACAACGGAACACATTTTGTAAACCAAACAGTACAACAGGTAAGTAAGTTTTTTGGTATTTCTCTAAAAAATCACTGTGCTTATCATCCTCAGTCTGCAGGGTTGGTCGAAAAACATAATGGTATACTTAAAAGTAAACTGAGGAAACTAATGGCTGAAACTGGAAAAACCTGGCTGTACTGTTTACCCCTGGCACTGCTGAACATGAGAACAGTTCCCTCAGTAAAAGGGCTGACCCCATATGAGAAACTGTACGGGAGGGTGTATTATACAGCCCAATGGAAACCTCTCATGACTTCAGACCAGGAAGCTGATCTTATATTAGCTGAATATATGAGGAAATTATTAAATTCTAAACATCTGTTGCAGTCTAATTCTGTTTCAGGTTCGGAGCAGACTAAGACACCCTAAGGAACAGTGACGCCAGGAGACTGGGTGTGGATCAAAATCATAGAGAGGAAGAATTGGGCATCACCAAAGTGAGAAGGTCCCTACCAGGTGCTTCTTTCGACACCGACTGCAGTCAAGATCGCAGAACGAGCTTCGTGGATCCATCTGACCCACTGCAAGTTAGTGAGAAAATTCGAGTTGGGTAAAGATCTTACCTCTCCACCGGGACCCTAAGCACAAAGTCAGGTTACAAAGGGGGGGTCAGATCAATAAGAACTGATCCGTCTCAAACCCAGTGAAGCAATCATTGGTGCTAAGGTCCTATAGGGAAGAGAATAAGATCAAAATGCCCCAAAGTGGTGAGATGACTGCACCAAAGGAAAAAGTTGAATTCTGCCCTTTTGGGAAGACTGCAGAAAATAGAGCATTGGAGCAACGGCAGTTTCCACAAAAGTACTGTATAACCATTCTGATAACGATAACAATGATGTTAGCTTTTCTTTTTTGGCCTTTTCTCTTTTCTACTACTTCAGTAAATGTTAGGAAACATGCAACATGGCATCCAACCTTTAATACTTATCAGGCAATCAAGTACATGTATGCCAAAACCTTTAATATATCAAATTGCTGGGTCTGCACAGCCCTACCAACAGCACATGGGGGATTGCTGCTAACTTCTGTTCCCATAAGGGCTAATGAGACTTGGGAGAGTTTATTAAAGAAGACTAAAAATATGACATCAAAAGACAATATAGCACTGCAATTATTTGATCGCCGTAAAGGAATCATAAGTTTTCAAAAGACTGGTAACATGACAGTAGGAAAAAGTGACTTCAACATTACAATTCTTCACAACTGCACAGAAAACGGATGTGTGACAGATTTCTCAACGGTGAAGTGAATTTTAAAAGACACTATGACTAATTACACGGAGAAAATAAAAGTCATCTACTGAAAGATATTTCGGGGGCTGAAAGATAAAGGAGATCGCTTTGGCACCGTTAATATTACTGCCGTAAAAAATTGCTATTTTGTGTGTGGAAGAAAAGCATATAAATGGCTACCAGAAAATTGGTCTGGTAGCTACTTTCTGGGCTACCTGGTTCCGGCCATACGACACACGGCAATTTTACCTCAAGGGAAAATTCGAAATATCCGAGAAATCAAGAAGCCTGCCAATCCGGTGGGACAAATTGATGCATCCTGGATATATCATCATGATTTGGCTCGCGTCAGCAACAAAGGACTGTCACACATGGACCTGGGTGATGATGTCATATCATGGGCTGGTATCCTACCAGCATACAGAGCAGCAAAATCGATTTGGGAATTGAGAAAATTGTCCAAGCTACTTGAAACTCTAAGCAATGCCACCTTTTCTGCCCTAGAATTGGTGACTAATGAACTGACTGATATGAGGACAGTAGTGCTTCAAAATCGCACGGGTCTCGACTTCACCCTAGCGGCGAAAGGAGGTACGTGCGCTTTAATCCAGGAGGAGTGCTGTTCATTTATTCCCGACAATAAACACGAGATAGACAGCTATCTTGAGTTGATTCAACAAGTGTCGGCCATGACCAAACCAGGTTTGAATCCACTGACGGACTTTTTCCAAAAATGGTTTGGGGGTTGGGGCAGCATCTTGATGAACCTATTAATCGCCATCTGTGTTGGAGCAGCACTGTTACTAGTGTGCGGATGCTGCTGCATCCCCTTGCATAAAAGGACTAGTAAAGAATGCTATAGACGCCTCGGTTTCAGAGACCTTGTACCAAAATGCTGAATATAAAAACCTCATCAAAACTGAAGAAATGCTTTCTCAAATTTGAACTGAATGACTCCCTAACTGAAAATCCTTGAAGGGAAATGGTTAAGGGAAGAAAAAAAATTGTTCTCAAGTTTATTAACAGAATAAAAGTATTAAAAGGGGGGAAATGTTAGAAAAATGTATACACTGCTTGAGCTAATTCAGTACATAAGGGGTTAAGAGTTAATGCATTTATTCTGTAGTAATGTATAAATATCTGTGGCCTTAGCAAAGAATAACTGACGCCTGAAAGTCTGCTTACTTAGCAAACCTACGTGCTGAATTCAGGGTCGCACCTTGGAAAAAACAACAACTGCTGCATATTAGAAAAAGACAGTTGAAGGACAAGGTGATAAGGACTGGGGGCCCTGTGGTCAGCTAGTTCCTGAAAAATGTTTTTTGCAAATTAGCATTATCAGATCATTTATGGTGTGTACGTGCAGATCACTGTATAAAAGAAGCTAGCTGAACTATTGAAAGTCAGACAAGCCTTGTACATACATGCTTCGTCTCCTAGCTGCAAGTAATAAAGGATGCCTTGCTTAAACCTTACTTAAATTAATCTTTGTGATTTCTTTTACATATATATATGTGTGTGTGTGTGTGTGTGTGTGGGTGTAGATATATATATATATCTACGTATGTATACATACATATACGTATACATATACGTATATATATATATATATATATATATATATGTGTGTGTGTGTGTGTGTGTGTGTGTGTGTGTATATATATATATATATATATATATATATATATATGTGTGTGTGTATGTGCATATATATATATATATATATATATATATATATATAATATAGATACACACATATATGTGTGTGTATATATATATATATATATATATATTAAAAAACACTTTATTCAGCTTCAACTGTATTTGTGTTTCCTCTTCTTGTTCCATTACTTCATCTTGTTTTTTCTTCTGTTTGCTGCGGCTTGTTCTATAATGTGTTCAATTGCATCTTTTCTGTTGCATTTGTTACTGCTTGTTTATAACCTGCTTAAATTTTAAGTGTTATTCTAAGCCTCTTAGTTTTAGGCTTAAGTACTTGGGCTTTAGGCTTACCCCTTAGCTCTCCCTGGCCTTTTTCTCTCAGATTCTGACAAATATGGATAAACAATCTCATACAGTTTCTCCTACCAGTCTGGCTGATATGGGCATCCTGAGACAGTGCAGCAACTGCCTTATGTACACAGACAACCACCTACTACTAACACCTAGGAACACAATTTGCATTAGATGCAATTACATTAGGAACCTAGAGTCCATGCTCTCTCCCTCACAAGCCAGCCTATCTGGCACTGATGAGGCTGTCAGCACAATCACTACTCTTCAAACACTACCCACACCTAAACAACACACTCCCACATATGTGGAGGCCAACAAAAAACATACCCAAACAAAGGAGACCTCGGAGGCAAAAAACACGCCCGATCTCCACAGCCCTCCACACCACATACCATGCATAATTCATACACCTGTCTCTCACAACCACTAAGGTGTAATCATTAACCCAACATATTAGTCATAGGAGAGACTACTGTGAAACACACAGATGTGCCTCTCACCAGGCTGGATAAGGAGAATGTCATGGTTGGTTGTCTGTCAGGGGCCAGAATCTGCCATATCAAACACGTACTTAAGTCTCTCAACAACAGGTACTGTTATGACTCTGTCATAGTCCATGTTGGTGTGAATGATTTGAGACATACCTACCTGGACTATATCAAGAGATACAGGATTGAACTCACTGAATATGTGTCCAAGGTAGGTATGTCCCTAGCCTTAAGCAGCACTCTATCATCACCCAAAATGATGCCTCAATACAAACATAAAATGATTGACTCTAACAACTGGCTTAGTTTCTGGTGTCATTCCAGGGGGATCCAGTACCCAGCAGCCTGGGAAGATATGACTGACAGACCATGATGCTTTGTCAGAGATGGCCTGCATTTGTCTCACTTGGGCTTCAGGCTTCTGGCAAAGCCACTTGCCTCCTCCATAGTGCTTTTTTTTAGAAAAAGTGATGAGGTTAAAACTGCCAACATAAAAACTTCAACAAAACCCAAATTAAAGGTATTGCTGCTAAACGCTAGAACATGAAACTGCACTCATTGCAAGCATTCTTAACCCTGGAAAATGTTGACATCTGGGTAGTCACAGAAACCTGATTCAAAGCTGCAGAGAGCACCTCAGCCATACCTGGTTACTCATCCTATCATACATTCAGACCCCAAACTGTGGGTAGTAAAGCCAAAGGAGGTGGAGTTTCAATATATATTAAAGACATACACACCTCCAGGCTGGTCAAACAGTATGATGAACAGGAGACACTCCAGGTGCAGTTAATCATTGACAAGACCCATACACAAATCATAGTTAGCTACCAGCCCCTAAATCTGACTCAAGATGCCCAAACTGCATATCTAGATCTCTTCGAATTTATCAGGATTCAACCCTTTACCCTGATCCTGGGTGACTAACTACCTAGACATAGACTGGAAGAAATACTCATACCAGAAAACAAATGCCCAGAGATTCCTCGATTTTGTTAACGCAAATCCTTTGGAATAACTAGTCGATACCCACACAAGAGGTGATAATAT
Organism: Protopterus annectens; assembly: GCF_019279795.1. NCBI lineage: Eukaryota > Metazoa > Chordata > Ceratodontiformes > Protopteridae > Protopterus > Protopterus annectens. The sequence goes on from NC_056744.1 coordinate 871,954,954, forward strand.
CTTGGATTTGGTACTAACCAACATGAGTAACCACTGCAGCATCCTTGCAGTATCATCCTCCCTTGTAAGATCCGACCATAAAGCGGTCATGTTCGAAGTCTCCATCTCCCCCAACCCCCCTCCCCTTAGCTAGAGTCAAACAAAAAAACTTCTCCAAAGCTTATTACAACATCCTGCGGGATGGTATAAACAGCTTCAGAGCCCCTTCCCCCTCTCTAGGAACTGGCACCAGTATCCAAAACTATAGTAAATTACTACACGGACATTTATATAGATGCATGGAATCAGGAATACCTGAAAGTTCTAAATCATC
>NC_056744.1:871960266-871967766 GCF_019279795.1 Protopterus annectens
GAACTTTAGATCACATGTCGCAGCCGGTTCAAATGGGAACAGAGAGAGAGCATACAGAACCCAGGACAGATTCCATGCCTCCACCGGCTGACTGATGGGAGGCCTGCTGTGAAAAATACCCTTGAGGAAGGTATTGCAAAGGCGAGAGGAGATAAATGGCACTCCTTCAGACCCGTTATGGAAGTTGGAGACAGCTGCTAGATGGACTCGAATGGTGGAAGCTGAGGCCCCTTTGTCAAACAGTTCAGCCAGATAATGATGAATAGTGGCTATGGGGGCTGAGAACGGGTCTAGCTTCTGATTATGTGACCAGATAGAGAATCTTTTACATTTATCCCTGTAAAGCTTCCTAGTGGATGATTTATGAGAGGCCAAGATAATAACCCGGACGGGTGAAGAGAGGGTTTCCTGCCTGGTAACTAACGGAAGTGGAGAAACCAAGCTGTCAGCTTGACAGTGGACAGATTCGGAGGAGTCAGCCCTTGTGGGTGATATATGAGGTCCTGACGAGTGTCTAGGATCCAAGGAGGTTGTAAAAGATGAGGTCGAAGGAAGGGAAACCACACTTGACGAGGCCAGAATGGGGCAATGAAGATCACTTTGTTTCTCAACTGAATAGCTTTCCGTAGAACAAGGGGAATCAGAGGAATCGGAGGGTAAGCATAAAGGAGACCCGTTGGCCAATCGTGGATTAGAGCGTCTCTCTGTGACTCCCCGAGAGGGGGGAAAGAGGGCAAAGTAGCTGCTGCATTTTGTGTTATAAGGGGAGGCAAGAAGGTTGCAGCATGGCTGGCCCCAATGACTGAAAATTTTTGCCGCCACACTCGGGTTAAGAGTCCACTCCTAAGGATGACGAATGCATCTGCTCAGTCTGTCCGCAATCACCTTGGAACTCCCCGGGATATGCTTTGCGATCAGAAAGCGGTTGGAAGCTATCACCCACTGCCAGATTCTCATGGCTTCGTGACATAGGGGGTGAGATTTGGTCCCTCCCTGTTTATGTACCAGACCATGGACATGTTGTCCGACTGGACAGCAATCGTTCCAGATGGAAGGAGCGGATGAAAAGCTTGCAACGCCAATAGCACCGCTCTTAACTCCAGGACATTGATATGCAAATTGACCTCTACATCGGACCACGTGCCTTGGACTGACTTTCTCCTGGAAGTGCCCCCCCCCAACCCATCAGGGAAGCAACAGTGGTCAATGTGACGCTGGGCTGTGAAACCTGGAAGGGGCAATACCAAAGATTTTCATCTGTACTCATCCACCAGAGGAAATCTTGTTTGCAAATGTTGGTGATCAGAATCTGTCAGTTCAGGGGTTGAAGATTGGGTATCCACTGGGCTTGAAGAAGCCATTGTAGTAATCTCATGTGTAGTATGGCTAAGGAACAAAGGGGATGGCTGCAGCCATAGATCTCAAGGCATGGAGGATTTCCCTTGCAGACACCTTGCTTTGACAGAGTGTCACCTGAACCTGTGCCCTTAGTCTCTGAAGCCTGTGGAGAGGAAGTGAGATTAGGCTTGACTGGGTGTTGAACATTGCCCCGGTTGTTGTGATGGTTGAAGGTTTGATTTCTCCCAATGTATGGTGATGCCTAATGACTCCACTAGAGCCAGTGTGTACCAGAGGGTTCTGACCAGAAGACGCTTGGTGGGGGCGGAGAGAAGCCAATCATCTAGGTATGGAAACACCTGGAATCCCTGAAGTCTCAGATGAGTTGTTCCCACTGCAAGACATTTCATGAACACTCTGGGGGCCGTCGAGAGACTGAAAGGCAGGGCTCTGAAATGGTAGTGATTGGCTCCCAACCGGAAGTGAAGGAGGCTCCTGGAGCACCTGTCCATCTTGATATGGTAATACGCATCCAGGAGATCTAATGAGCACATCCACACACATTCCCGCAGAAAGGGGAGGATGGATTAAATCGTGACCATACAGAACTTGGTCTGAACTACCAATTTATTGAGTTGGCTGAGATCCAGAATGGGCTTCCAGTCCCTTGTTTTCTTTGGCACCAAAAAGAATCTTGAGTAGAACCGTGATCCACACTGATCTAGGGGAACCTATTGAATAGCTCATTTTTGACATAGCTTTCGTATTTCGGAAGCTGCCTCCTCCCTTTGACTGGGAGGAACATCAGGAAGGGATTTCGGAGGTCTTGGATAAGTTATTAGGGGAATATGGTAGCCTCTGGTAATGATTATCTGCACCCACTGATCGTTTGTAATGGAGAGCCAGGCAGCTTGGTGCACAGAAAAACGTGCCCCGACTGCTTCCAGAGGAAAGCAATCGGGCAGTGCCTGAGGAGTGCTGATATGGTCTACCTGAGAAGGAATCTCTGGAGCCCTGGCTCTGGGGACCCCCTCTGCCCGGAAAGGGACATCTTCCATTACTGGAACCCCCTCTGCCTCTGGAGGAGTCCTCACCACGTGCATCTGGGAAAGGACCTTGAGACTTCTTGTGCCACATCTTTCCACTTCTCTGATTCCTGGAGAAGGAACGCTACGATTTGGAAAAGCGTAGACCAACGGCAGTCAAGGTCTTCCAGTCTTGCTCGCACCTGGCTAATGTATCCTTGACCTTAGCACTGAACAGAGCAGATGGCTCGATAGGGGCATCTAGAAAGGAAGGAAGACTTGAAGGAGTCCGCGAGGTGGCAAATGTGCATCGAGGCATGGCTTCTCATGACTACACCTGCACACGCAGCTCTTGCTGCTCCATTGGTTGCATGTGACAGCAACCCCATGGATGAATTAGACATTGATTCTAGGGTGGCAAGTTAGGAAGCAACTTTATCTTTTGCTCCATCCGATACTTGGCCCACGAGGGTTCCAAAGAGTTAGGAGATAAGATCTCTCTGGAGCCACGTAAAATGTGCCAGAAAGTTCTAAGACCTAACTGCAAAGGTTGCTGACACAAAGACTCGCTTACCTAACATGTCCACTGCCCGGGACTCTCTGTTGGGCGGGTGAACAGCAGGACTCACAAATATCACACGGGGGTTTCGCCGACAAACGTGGAACCACCAAACAGTACACACACTCTTCATGAAGGTCACTATTCTGTAGTTTACCACTGCAAGAAGAGCAGTGTTTAAACCCTGTACTTCCCTTCTTTTCAGACATCCCAGAATACACTTTCGCACAAAAGGTTAAGAGTGAGGAAACAGAGCAAATGAAGAAGAGAGAAAGTAAATACCAACAATGGTAACAAGATACCACAAGGGTAGAAAGTTAGAAACACCAAAAAAACACCAGCAATGGTAAGAGAGAAATACCTGTGGGTACAGCTGAAGCAATATAGATATCAAGAACAGATTATAAAAAGAGAAAACTTTTACAAAACTTGTAATTATATATGAATAAAGCACTTAGCTGCAGAACTTGGTGAAATGCTGCTACATGGCTGCACGGTAAATGAGATTTGGGGTAACTGAGCAAAGGGCATTGTGGGTAGTAGCTTAGCTCGAGAGTTTTTGGTGCACGCAAGCTTGGTATAAGGCCGACTCTGTTCCGAGGGCTCGGAACCAAACCCCATCAGTGATGAATAGGAAGAAGATTAACAGCTTCAGATGATTCATTATGTAGGTATGCCCAAATATGTAACAATTTTTACAAGTTTCTTTTTTGGGATCTTGGAAATTATACCTTTTGACAACCAAGGGTGTTTTTGGGAGATAAGACTTGAATTAAGAGAACTGATTTGGCAACTGAAATTAAATGGCTCTAATGATTTTGGTTTGAATGAACATGTATCAATTGTACCTGATAAACTTAAAGCTGCTCAATTATGATCAATTTATTCTTTATTCTTAAACTGTTCTTCAAATATACTGAAATTTATATAACAGCAACATAACCTGTTTTAGATAATTGGTTTTAGTTTTATTCATTCAAAATATTCTTTTACATTGTTTGTTAACTTTTTAGTGTACACGCTGCTTCATATTTATAAAGGAATTTATGCATTAGGAGAGTTTTACCTGTGATCTGTATGCTTTAGGGTATGTCCTCCTTTAAATACCTTACTGGAACGCAACATGTGATTATTATTAAAGTATTTAAATGTTCTTTTTGTACCTGAAAATGGTTCTGATGAAATCTTATATGTTAGCGATGAAAGTGCTCAACTGTTTATTGTTTTAAACACTGGTGCTTGTATTAAAACTGGATTTCTTATTTGTTGTGATAGAATTTCATCACATTATCAGTTGAAGATGATGTAGTGAAGCTGTTTTGATAGTTTATTAGCCTTTTGGATTGTCATGTCCTCCCTGCAGTCATGTGAGTTTCCACCAGGTGTTCCGGTTTCCTCCCATATCCCAAAGACATGATGTAGGTGGACTGGACACACTAAATTGGTGCTAGGTATGACTGTGTGCATGTGTGTGCCTTCCGTGAAAGGCTGGGTGCTGGGCTGGCAACTCGACCCTGTAAAACTCAACTGCCAATTGTTCTGCGAACCGTTGTTCTGCTATGGCGACCTCTCAACAAGAATAGCCGAAAGAAGAAGATGATTAGCTTTTTGCATCACACGTGTGTGTGTGTGTGTGTGTGTGTGTGTGTGTGTGTGTGTGTGTGTGTATATATATATATATATATATAATACATATATATATATATATATAATATATACATATATATATATATATATATATATATATATATATAATATATATATATATATATATATATATATATATATATATATATATATATATATATATATATATATATATAATATAATATATATATAATATATATATTATATATATATATATATATATATATATATATATATATATTATATATATATAATATATTATATATATATATTATATATAATGGATCTGGCTTTGTTTGTGTAACTTGAGCACTAATCCAGACATTCTCTAAAGTATTCAATGGTATTTATTACTGCTTGGTTGTAACTTGATTAAAGTGTAGCTATCATTCTAGTCTTTTGGATTAAGCACTTGGGCTTCAGACCAGTTGTTTTACATTAGGAAGGTTTGTGGCAAGCACTGTGGTGGCAGGACAGGTAGCTTTCATCCTTCTAAGTTGGGAACTGCTGATTGAGAGCCCAGTGTCCAAGTGTATTAGTTCTGGTTTAGGCACTTGGGCTTTAGGCCAGTTATTTTACATTAAGAAGGTTTGTGGTCTGCACTCTTGTGGGAGAAGAGGCTGGACTCTGCCCTTCTGAGCTGGGAATTTCTGGTTAAAGGTTTACAGTGCCTGAATATTTGAACTGCATCTTACTGAAATTGGTACACCTTGTTTGCTCTAGCATAGACTAGATCCAGGCCTGCTGAATCTAGCTTTGTTTATATGCTTGTTGTTTGTTTGCTTGTTATTTCCCTGGAAGCTAATTCCACCTAATACGCAACTTCTCAGCGCTTCTGTAGATCACTAGTGATATCTGCATTGCTTACTGTACTTATTTCCTTATTTCACTTGAAAGAAAGTTACTGTTTGTCATTTTTGCATTTAGTTACTTGTAACACATTGCACTCAAGTTACCTGGCACTTGCTCACTAAAGCAATTATATAAGTCAGCACTAAAAATTAAAAGCACTACACCCTCACTCCCCACTGGCCCTTGTTTTCAATTAAGGATTTCCCAATATCATTCTAGCATGTCCAAAGGTCAGTTGTCAATCTCCTCTCCGGTCCAGCTGGTGAATCTGGGAATCTTGAGGCAATGTTATAACTGCCTCATGTACACAGACAACCCTCTCCTCCTCCCACATAACACAAATACTTGCGAGAGATGCAGCTATTTAGCCAAACTGGAGGCTGAGCTCTCTAAACTCAGGACTGGCAAGACCAGACAGGAGGAGAAGGCAACTACACACACCACAAAACCAGCCTCACATAATGCTACAACTCCACTGAATCAAACACATAAACACACAAAGACATACTCGGAGGCTCTGAGTAAAAATTACCTAAACAGCAGAGGCCTCCAAAGCAGACACCCAAACAACTGCTACCTCAAGACACCCCACAAGCAACACATAAACCACAAAAGCAGTGTGCAAAGCAGTCACAGCCCTTAAGGCCAAATACAACACCAAACATACTTGTCATAGGTGACTCCATAGTCAGACACACTGACGTCCCACTCACCAGGCTGAACAAGGAGAGGGTCACAGTAAGCTGCCTATCGGGCGCTAGAATCCGCCACATAACACAAGCACTCGGGTCACTCCACGGCAAGTACAAATATGACACAGTCATTGTCCATGCTGGTGTGAGCGACCTGAGACGTACCTCCCTGGACTACATGAAAAGAGACATAGAGGAGCTCTCTGATTATGTAGCCCAGGCAGGTATGACCCTAACCCTGAGCAGTATCCTTCCTTCACCAGGAATGATGCCACAATATAGAGACAAGATGATCAGCTTTAACAATTGGCTTAATGTCTGGTGTCATTCAAAGGGGATCCAGTGTCTGTCTGCCTGGGATGACATGCTTGACAAGCCACGCTGCTTCAAGGGACGGCTTGCACCTGTCACCCTGGGATTCGGATATTGGCTAAGGCTCTTGCCACCCCCATAGTGCCTTTTGTAGGCAAGGCTCAAATTCTAAACCTACCACCCTAGAAAACAAAAATGGGAAGAAACTGAGGGTAATGCTGCTCAATGCCAGAAGTCTAAATCTCAAAATGCACACTCGAGGCCCTTCTCAGTATGGAGAACATCGATGTCTGTGCTGTAACTGAAACCTGGTTCAAGGCTCCTGAGAGCACCCGGCACTATTAGGTTTTACCTCATATCATGCGCCGCCCCAAAACCCGGACCACACCACAAAAGGAGGGGGTGTATCCATATTCATAAAGGATACCCACACCTCCAGGTTGGTGGCAACGCATGAAGCTTCGGAAACCATCCAGGTGCAACTAACCATAGGCAAAACTGCTCTACAAATTGTAGCATGCTACAGGCCACCCTCTCAAACTCAGGAAACCCACACAGCCTTCCTGAAGACACTTGGAGGGTATAAATGTATCTCCAAACACCATCATAATGGGTGACTTCAACTACCCAAATATAGACTGGGAACATTACTCAAGCCCTAACTTTCTAGCCCAACGGTTCCTGGAGTTCATAAATTCAAATGCCATGGAACAGCTAGTCACTGTTCCCACGAGAGGAGAAAATATACTAGATCTCATTGTCACAAACATGGGGACAAAATGCTCCACACCGGAAGTATATCCCTCATTGGTGAGATCTGATCATAAACTAATCTCACTGGAAATCCACATCCCGCCCCCACCCCAAACTAAAAAGACCATAGTGAAGAACTTCTCTAAAGCAAACTTCACACTACTCAAGACTGGTGTGGTATCCTTCAAGGCCCCTGAGCCAGAGGAAACCACAACCCAAGCTGCGGAAGCCCTTACAAATGCCTTCTATGAACATCTCCAGGACTGCATGGATCAGGCAATCCCAAATAAAACCAAGACTCTTTCCACAAAGGGCAAACGTC